>NW_021145447.1:4150-67285 GCF_002837175.3 Physeter macrocephalus
CTTCCCGGACCAGGGCTCGAACCCGTGTCCCCTGCATTGGCAGGCGGATTCTTAACCACTGCGCCACCAGGGAAGCCCAGAGCTGATATTCTTAATAGATAAAGAATTTTTATAAATGAATAAGAAATATGCCAGCTACGCATATTTGGTGAAAGAATATGAAACGGTGAAAGAATATGTTCAGACAGAATAAGGAATACCAGTAAACGGCTCTTACACAAATGAGGAGATGTTCACCATACTCATGCTAAGAGAAATGCACGTTGAAATCTGACTGTGATGTCAACAACTTATTTTGTCACAAAAAGCAAGACAATCAGATATTGTGTGTTTTCTGTTGGAAGTCCACTGTACCACATATGAAGTAGTCTTGTCCCCAAACAAAACAAAGCAAAACCTAAAATCTGAATCTGATCAAGCCTCTGGAATATAAATACAAGTTTACAGGCATACAGGGGACAGAGAAACAGTTAAAAGACACCCTAGGGATGTAATCAGCAAGACCCAAACTCTGTTATATGTGGAATCTAAAAAAAATGATACAGATGAACTTATTTACAAAACAGTGACTCACAGACATAGAAAACAAACTTATGGTTACCAAAGGGACAAAGGGGGGAGGGATAAATTAGGAGTTTGGGATTAACACAAACACAGCATTATATATAAAATAACCAAAAAAGACCTATTGTATAGCACAGGGAGCTGTACTCAATATCTTGTAATAATCTATAAGGGAAAACATTCTGAATATATAATATATATAACTGAACCACTTTACTGTACTCCTGAAACTAACACAACATTATAAATCAACTATACTTCAGGAAAAACAAAAACAAAAAACCCCTCAAACTCTGGGATACTCTCCAGAACAAGCTGGTTTCTTCCACACAGCAACAAAATTACAAGAAAAATAAAAGAGAGGCAGAGGAGGAATCTAAAGATTGAAAGAGACTCATGAAATACTTCAAAAAGATAGATAATAATAAATGTTGGAAAGGATATGGAAAAACTGGAACCTTTGTATATTGCCGGTGGGAAGGGAGAATGGTGCAGGTGCTTTAGAAAACACGCGGGCAGTTTTTCAAAAGGTTAAACACAGGACTTCCCTGGTGGCGCAGTGGTTAAGAATCCGCCTGCCAACTCAGGGGACATGGGTTCGAGCACTGGTCCAGGAAGATCCCACATGCCGCGGAGCAACTAAGCCCGTGCACCACAACTACTGAGCCCGTATGCCACAACTACTGAAGCCCGCGCGCCTAGAGCCCATGCTCCGCAACAAGAGAAGCCACTGCACCGCAACGAAGAGTAGCCCCTGTTCGCCACAACTAGAGAAAGCCCGCGCGTGCAACAAAGACCCAACACAGCCAAAAATAAATAAATAAATAAATAAATAAATACATAATTTTTTTAAAAGGTTAAACATAGAGTTACCACAGGACCCAGCAATCCCACTCCTGGATATAAACCCAAGCGAACTGAAAACATATGTCCACAAAAAACCCTGCGTATGAGTGTTCATAGCAGGATTATTTATAATAGCCAAAAAGTGGAAACAATCCAAATGTCCATCAACTGATAAATGGATTGATAAAATGTACCATATCTATACAATGGAATATTATTCAGCAATAAAAAGAAGTACCGAACATGCTACAATACGGATGAACCTTGAAAATACGCTAAGTGAAAAAAGCCAGTCACAAAGGACCACATATTGGATTATTTCATTTATACGTCCAGAATTGGTGTATTCATAGAGACAGAAATGTTGGGGAAAGGGGAATTGATGTGGTAAACTCTGTGAATATACTAAAAACCATTTTAAATGGGTAAAAGTTATGCCATGTGAATTATATCTCAAATCTGTTATTAAAAAAAGCACATCTACTAATGTTTAAAGTAAGAACCTTGTTTAAATCATGGTTTTAAAAGTCATAAATATCATGAGATAATATGAAATAAGAATATTTGACTAGATGTTTGATTACATTAAGAAATTATGAGAGATATATATTTCTTCTTTTAGTAGGACATGATAAAAAAACTACAGGTGATATGATGTCTGGGATTTGCTTCAGATAATGGTGCAAAGGAGAGATGATAATCCAGACAAAACTAAGTTGCCCAGGTCTTGATAACTGTTGAAGGTAGATCATGGTACATTGAGTTTGTTATATTATTCTCGCTACCTCAGATGACGAGCCCTGCGGTGCTGTGTGACCTCGGGCAGTCCTGACCCTCTCTGTGCCTCAGGGCACAGGGAGGTATCCAGTCAGGCTCCCAATTCCCCTGGTGTTATCTCCACTGGCTCCCACCTCCCTGGCGCCTTTCCTCCTGCAGGCTCAGGCTCTGATTCTGCAGAATTTGGCAGATTTGAGCCTGATTTCATAATAAAAAGTAAAAAAAAAGAAAGAAAACAAAAAAACATCCTTATGGAACTATACTACCCTATACCCATTAGATTAACGTGGATGAATGTGCCTGATGACACCTGGTGTGGGTGAGGCCCGAGTTAGCAGCTATTCACATGCTCCACAGAGGGCAACTGAGCAACGCCTTTCCAAGTCAGAAGACTCATCCTTCTCCAGAGGAACACGCTGTCTACGTAAGTCTTTTGTGGGATGTGACGTCTGCCCATGTAATTCACTGCCTCCACCGACCTTTAATGCTTGATGTTTGTTATAGCAAAAGACAAAACCTGCTAAAATGTTCCTGATCAGAGGCTAGTTATATCAAGGATGCTTCCTCCTTGAAGAGAAGCCCTTTCATTAAAGAGTATGAATAAGTTCTACCATGTGGGTGTGTGGAGAGGAAGTGGAAAAGCCAGGGACCAAAAAGGGAGGCAATGCGTGACCATTTGGGTGAACACCAAGGATGCATGCACACATCCATTCTTGGGTAAACTCCTGGTTAGTGTGTGGAAGGCCCTGGGGACCAAGATGGTCCCTGCCAATAAGATAGGACTGGGTGGGACAGGAGAGGGTCAGACCCATCATCTGTGCTTGCCGGTTCTTCTTTTCTGAAAGTGGGTCCCATCCAACATAGCAACATTTTTAGAAAGAGGCATCAGCGAGGCCTCGCAGATCGTGGCACTGGAAGGTTCCGGTGACCTCTTAGAGCCGGGTGAGCAAGGGGTAAGGGCAGAAGCACGATGGGTTGGGCCTCGGGGTAGTCACGAGTGTGGACGCTACCCAGGCAGATTCGACTGGGAAGGGAGAGGATAGTCAGGTCCCACAGGCAGAGCTCGTTTGGATTAGAGGATCACACCCTTCAAGAGGAGCACAGGGGACTTCCCTGGTGGCCCAGTGGTTAAGACTCCACACTCTCAATGCAGGGGGTGTGGGTTCGATCCCTGGTCAGGGAACTAGATCCCACATGCTGCAACTAAAAGATCCCATGTGCTGCAACTAAAGATCCTGCATGCTGCAAGGAAGATCCTGCACAAGGCAATGAAGATCCGTGCTGCAACTAAGACCTGGCGCAGCCAAATAAATAAATAAAATTTTTTTTAAAAAAAGAGAGGGGGCTTCCCTGGTGGCGCAGTGGTTGAGAGTCCGCCTGCCGATGCAGGGAACACGGGTTCGTGCCCCGGTCCGGGAAGATCCCACATGCCGCGGAGCGGCTGGGCCCGTGAGCCATGGCCGCTGAGCCTGCGCGTCCGGAGCCTGTGCTCCGCAATGGGAGAGACCACAACAGTGAGAGGCCCGCGTACCACAAAAAAAAGAGGGGGCACAGGAGCTGGAGCTGTGCCCAGGTCACGTGCCCACATAGCGTAAGCTACAAAGGCTACCAATAAGGGCTGGCACAAAGAGAGATCACCTTTGCCCTGGAGGTCAAGACCTGCCCTCACTCGGGGTGGGTGCACGGGGTGAAGAGAAGCACGTGGAAGTCTGTCTGATAGTAGGATGTGGTGGCGGAGGGATGGGGGCTTCTGTAGGCTGAGCCAGTAACCTTGCCCAGGGCTCCTGTGGAGAGGGGCTCAGTGGGTGTCAGGACACCCCTCTGGCCAAGGGCGAAACACTCAGAGCCAAATGGTGGCGGGAAGGTATAATTATTGTTGTTATTACTCCCGTCAGCACCAGCTCCACCACAAACACCCTCAGGGAAATGTCCCAAATAACTCCCCAGCCCGCCCGGTGCTGCTCAGAGCCCCTAGGGCCTGCTTGCACCTTGGGGTAGTGCGACTTGGGGCAGCCCAGACTCTCTCTGCGCCTCAGGGGGCGCAGAGATGCATCGTATCCCTCACACGGTTCTGGTGCTGGAACTCTCCGCCGGCTCCCACCTCCCGGACGCCTTTCCTCCCGCAGCCTCAGGTCCTGCCTCTACAGAATTTGGCAAGTCCTACCCCGGTCCCTGCCGCCCCGCGTCGGAGCCTCACCCTGGCCCGGGACAAGAAGAAGCAGGGCCCCGAAGGCCACGGCTCTCAGCCGCTCGCGAAGTCGGTCCAGCTGCATCGTGGGCTCACAGGTCTATTTTGCACTACCGACGGACATGCTGCTTTTCACCAAGAGGCTGCGCAGGCACGCATCCAGCCGTCGACGACGATTGAGTGCCTCGCCCAGGCCTGGACTTTGGACTGGGAAGGGAGTAGGCGGGGAAAGATGGGTTTGGCAGGAAAGCGGGACAGAACAGGTAAAGGCCAGTGGCAGGTAGAGGCTAGCACAGCCGCTTCCCCTCTGTCCTCTTGGGCCTCCTCCGCAGGGACCTTGAGGCTTCTGCAGCCCCTCCGCAATACCAAGAACCCTCTCCACAAAACTGCGTTCAGTGTCCTTATAGTCACAGGCCCGACAAGTGTGTTCCGAGGGGGAGAGAGAGGGAGCAATAAGCTGTGACTGGGGAAACCAGGAGAGCTTCCTGGAGGAGATGCACGATCAGGATTCCCATAGACAGAAAAATGAAAACGACCTTCGTTCAGAGTGAAAGGAACCGCCCGAGTAAAGGCAGGGAAGTGTGACGGCCCTTCATTCCAAAAACTCCTCCTTGCTTTCGGGAATCGATTTCTTGGGTCCGCCTTCATCCCCCTATTGTCCCTGGTCTGAGGGTCTCTGTGGGCCCTCCTTCCTACTCGGCAAAGGCCCGCCTTTTGAAATGCACACCTGATTTTGCCACTCATCTTAAGGACACCCTCAACCCCACCCCGTGTCTTTCCCTGTCTCCACCTCCCGTCAAAATCGAGGTCACGGTCCTTTATCCATTGGACAAACATTTGAAGAACGTCTTCAGGGCCGCACGCTGGGAACCGGGAGAGCACCCCCAGGCCCAAGGTGCAGCGGGGGCTGCAGGTGCGTCACTGCGAAGTTTCGAAACGCAGTGAACCGTGCCGGGACAGAGGCAACTCTGGGCGGCCGCCCAGCCTAAGGGGCAGGCCTCTCAGAGGAAGTGATGCCTGACGGTACGCCTGGCTCAATCTCAAGACGGGTCTTTAGTGCCCCAGCATTGGTCTGCCCCGTCAAGCACCCTCCCGGTTCGCACACGTGGTCCCTTCTCTGTGTCTTTGTTGGAGCGCTCGGCATTTTCTCGGATCCGCATGGAGAGCGCGCGGAGGCAACCGCTCCATCCAAACCGCAGGCTGCATACCGGCAGGGCCGCGTGTCCCTCGCGTTACCCCGTCGCCACGCCCGCCACGCCCCCTTCCCGTTCCCCGGAAATGCACCGTAGGAGCGGAAGCGCCCGCCTACAGTTGCCGGCAGCAGTCCCGCGATGGTGGGCGGCGGCGGGATGGGGGGCGGCCTCCTGGAGAACGCTAACCCCCTCATCTACGAGCGCTCTGGGGAGCGGCCAGTGACCGCGGGCGAGGAGGACGAGCAGGTTCCAGACAGCATCGACGCGCGCGAGATCTTCGATATCCGCCGCTGCCGGGCGCGGGCGGGTTCGCGGGGGCCTGGGAGGTGGTGGGATGAAGTGATGTCCAGTAGTCGGTGGAGCTGTAGTAGGGCCGGGCAATCCCGGAGAGGGGGGTTCTGAGTGGGCCGAGGCGCAGAGTCCCCTTTCCTTCACTTGCCACATCTGATTCGCTCCATCAATGACCCGGAACATCCACTGACGCTAGAAGAATTGAACGTAGTAGAGCAAGTCCGGGTTCAGGTGAGTCACTCCCAGCGTCCAGGGGAGCGACTTGTTCGGGAGAGTCAGAAGGGCTCAGCTCTGCACCAGGGGGCTGGCGTTGTCTCAGCTCACGGACTCGTCAGGGGGTCTTTGGAACGGGGTGTGTGTGTGTGCCTGCCCATCTTATGGATGAGGAAACTGAGACCCATACTGGTTAGATGACTTCCCTGAAGCAACAAACTAATAAGAGGGGCTATGGGCTGGACGGGCCATGACTCCTAACATCCCACCTCTCCAACCAGGTGAGTGACCCCGAGAGCACAGTGGCTGTGGCCTTCACACCCACCATCCCGCACTGCAGTATGGCCACACTTATTGGCCTGTCCATCAAAGTCAAGCTTCTGCGATCCCTTCCCCAGCGTTTCAAGGTAAGGTGGAACTGAGCCCTGGGGGTGGGGCAGGCATGAGTGTCTGCTACTGAGGAGGACATGGAGAGCATGAACTTGAACATCAGAGTGAGATCTGGAAGGATCCCAGCTAGCAGAGATGAAACTGGGAGGAGGCTTTCCAATTGGATGGGATAAGAATAAAGACCCAAGCTGGAAAGTGCAGAAAAGTAGTGAGGAGTGTGGCAGGAAGGGCAGTAGGGAGCTGTAGATAAGTTTGGAGCAGGGATGGGGTGCAGGCGGGCCTTTAAGTCAGTAGCAATTGGCCAGTCCTTTGGGTAGAGATGGAATGGCTGTGAGTGGGTTTGGGGTGTAATGGAAGGGCCGGAGTCCAGAGGCATGATTAGGAAGAAGAATCAGCTGGAGGTGGTGAGTGGGGAGAGGGGAAAAGGGGGTAGACAGGTGTGTGAGTGCTCAGGCCCCACCTATCTCCCTCCCAGCTGGACGTGCACATTACACCAGGGACCCATGCCTCGGAGCATGCAGGTAAGTGTGGGCTGGTGTTGAGGCATTAGCCCGGAGGCTCCCCACTTACCATGGTGGTCTGTAGGGCAACATTAGGGGGAGGGTTGGGGGTTTGGCATTAGGTGGGTGACTCCCCAGTGGAGGTGGCAGCCTAGAGCTAAGCTGGCCTGACTTGAGTCTCCTGTGTTTACCATGTTCTCCCACTCCTGCCCTCTCCCTCTCCTAAGTACACAGGACCAGGGTTGTCAGGCTTTATAGTGTAGGAAGCAGACATGAGTGGCCAGGTGGGAAGGGGTCACCAGAAGGTGGGGTAGGTGTGGGCTCAGGTGGTTGGGGTAGTCTGACCAAGGTTTGGGATCCTGGGAAGGCGGTGACAGGAGGGCTTTGTTGGTGGGGTATAAATATATTTCACCACTCTCTCCCTTCCACCCAGTGAACAAGCAGCTTGCGGATAAAGAGCGGGTGGCAGCCGCCCTAGAGAACACCCACCTGCTGGAGGTTGTGAACCAGTGCCTATCAGCCCGCTCCTGAGCCTGAATTTTTGCTCCCAGCCCCACGCAGGGCTCATGGCCTTGTTTTCTTGAAACACTGACAATAAGAAACTAACATTTTGCATTTTGTAATAAACACTTAATTTATATTCATTTCCCAGCATGCCTGAGAGTCTTTCTTCTCAGTGGGGGTCACTCCGGGTTTGGATAGGGGTGGTAGTGAGTGCCTATACAGGCTGGGTCGATGAGGTTTGGTTCATTTTTAAAATTTCTCCCAATGGTTTGATTAGGAAAAGTTGCAAGTATGCCAAAAAATTGAAAGAATAATGTAGTGAACACTTTTGTATACCCACCACCTAGATTTAACAGTTGTTAACATGTTGCAGCTTTGGTTTTATTTATGTGTGTGTAGAATATAAATATACTTGAAAGTAAGCTGCAGACACATGACCCTTCACTTCTCCGTACTTCATCCTGTGTCTGCTAAGAATAAGCCTGTAACCACAGTACTGTTATTTGGCCCCTAAATGAACAATTCTCTGACACTAATATCTAATATCCAGGCATGTATGAATTTCTCCCCAAAATGTCATTCATAGTTGTTTTTTAAGTCAGGCTCCAGTCAAGTTTCATGTATTGCATTTGGTTGTCATCTCTCTTTAGCCTCTTCTAGAACTGTCTCCCTGCCTCCCTACCTTTTAATCTTTCTTGACACTGACTATTTTGAAAAGCCCAGGTGAGTTGTCCTGGAGAAGTCCCACAGTCTGATTTGTTGTTTTGTCTGCTGTGTTTCCTATAAGCTAGAAGTTGGTTGAGTTCAGGTTTGAGTTGACTAGTGAGAACCTTGCCCAGGAGTGTTGTATGTACCCTTAGCATCCACCAGTAGCTGTGTGATGCCACCTTGTCCCCACTGCTGGTGATGTTCAGTTTGGTCCCCTGGTCAGGGCAGTGCCAGCAGATTTCTCTGGTGAAAGCCACCTGAAGCACTGTCTCCACCAGCAGCCCGGGAAACGTGTGTCACCCCAGGTGCTCATGTCTGGGGCCTCTGCCTCGCCCAGCACAGTTGGTCACCAGGCTAGACCGTGGGGCTTAGACCTCGGATCAGCCAGTCAGGAGTCATAATGTCACAATCCCCTGCCTGCATTTCCTTCTCTGAGGAAAAATGCGGATATTAAGAAGACTTGCCCACCTGGTGGGCAGAGGCCTCAGCAGGGACCCTGGCCACTTGGCAAATCTGTTCTTGGGGGCCTTCTGACAATATTGGACCTGTCCTGAGAGTGGGCATTGGCCGAAGGCTTTATATATACTATCTAGTCAGTCAGTCCTCAAGCCAGCCCTGTGTGGCAGTTGCTATTCTTTATCATCTCTGTTTTGCAGATGAGGAAAGAAGATTCTAGAATAAGTCACTGACTCCCCAAGACCTCCAGTTAGGGAGTAGAGGAACCTCAGCTGTTCAGCAGGTACTGCTCAGCTGGCAGGGGGTGCTGTTGCCTAGCCGGAGGGGCCTCCGCCCACCTCCAACCCCCACTTCCAGGCGAGAGTAGCTTCTCCACCTAGTGACCAAGATCTGGCTGCTCAGAGGGGTGAAGCCATCGACCCATGTCACCCAGTTTCTTCATGTGTGATGTGGGGAGACACAATAGCTTAGGACTGCTCTGGAGATTTAAAATGGATCTGGGACCATTTCAGGTGATCTTCCAGGCAGAGTACCTCCCACTTCCACAGATGAAGAAGCTTAGTGCTCCAGAGAGGCAGGAGACCACCCAGGGCCCCGCAGGCCCCAGGGAGCCTCCCCAACCACCAATACCCAGCTGTAGGCTTTACCACGTGTGTACTTCGGCACTGACAGCCCGATGTGTCTAGGTGTTTGTGGTGTCTGTGTTCACCTGGGGGTGGGAGGTCACGGGGGAGGCAGGTGTCACTGAGTCATTCAGCTGGCTCTCCTGGCAGCCAGGCCACGGTGGACGAGGATCATCAAGCTGCTCATATCCAGCTGGCATATCAGATTGTCCCCTTGTCAGTCTTGACTCATCTGTGCGTGGCCCACAGCTGCCTGCAGGGACATCATTTGTGAATCCTGGGCTAGTGCCTGGGGAGCTTTCTGGAATCCCAGCTGCTGTCTGAGAACATGGGGGTGGGAGGGGTGGGGTGAAGTTTTAGGTCCCTGAAACCCTCCACCAGGGGTGTCTGGCTGTGCTGTTTCTGGCCTGTGACTTCTCAGGCCTCGGTTACCATGTCTACAAAATGGGAACAACAAATCATAGCTGAGTAAGACTGACCCAGAGATTAGATGACATGTACAAACAGGCCCAGCTATGTCCATTTTTGCTCATCATCATTCCCAAAGCACAAGGGCCTGGCACACAGTTGTAGGTATTAGTACAGGTCAGTGGAATGAATGAATTGAGACTTAACCGAAGAACTGGGGCGTGGGAGCTCTGGTGTAAGGAGGGCTGGGAATACTGAAATCCAGCCAAGTTGCCTTTGCAGCATTTTGCTATCCGAGGGAAGGGGAAGGGCATGGGGTCCCACAGAGAATAGGTGGGTATGGGGGAGAGGGGAGAGGTTTCTGCATCTGCCCCTCTCCTGGACAGACCACCATTCTGGAGAGAATGGAGCAGGAGCAGGAAAGAAGAAGCAGGAGAGGGCCTAGGGACTCACTCAAACTGTCCTCAACTAAGGGTGATAATAAAAGTGTTCATATCGAGATATTACTACAGGCCAGACATGTGCCAACCACCTTACCTCTGCATTTTGTGTTATTTATATCTTATAACAACCCCCATGAAGACATTATCCCTGTTCTACACAAGCGGGAACTGAGGCTCAGCCAAGCGAAATGGGCAGAGATGAAACAGCTAGTAAGGTGCAGAGCTGGGATTTGAAGGCTGGGCTATCCTAGGGGTATTCAAGCCTCAGCTTGCTCCTTCTGGGCAGCCAAGCTCAGCCCAGAGAACTGAGAGGACCAGGAGTTGGGAATGGGGGTGTTTCAAGGTCATGTCCTGGTATGGTTCCCCGGGGCCCCTGGCCATACCGATGCTTGTGGTAGGTCTGGCCTGTTGCAGAATGCCTGGGGCCTGAGTGGCCTAATGTGGATGCAGTTCCCTTGGCAATGAGGAAACATTGCTGAGGTCAAGAGCTTAGATTATCAGAGGGGAAACCCAGCCCTAATTCCTTGCATGGCTCCCTGCTTGGAAGAAACACAGCTACCCCCCACACCCACCCTCTGTTGGACATCCAGGAGCTCTTGTCAGCAGCAAGGTCATGTGTAAGGTGGTTAGGAGGGGCCATAAGCAGCCCAGCAGCGTTCCTGATGGGAAGTAGTTTGCTGGCGCTTAAGACTTTCGTTCCTTTTGTTTTGTTTTGTTGTTTCTTAATTTTTTGGCCGTGCCACACGGCATGTGGGATCTTAGTTCCCCAGTCTGGGATCGAACCCGTGCCCCCTGCACAGGAAGCGCAAGGTCTTAACCACTGGACCGCCAGGGAAGTCCCAAGACTTTCGTTCTTTGACAGAAGGCTCAACCCATGACTCCCTCTTCCCTCTGGATCTCGTCCAGGAAGCTAGAGCCAACGTGGGATTGCCCAGGCCTCCAAGACCCCCCCAGGCCATGAGAAGAACACAAATAGATAGATCACCCCTCAGTCCAGGCCTTGCCTAACTTTGAGGACCTCAAGTAGCAGAGGGGCCTGCATGAACCCTCTAACACTTACCTAGCCAGGCCCTCCTCATTCCAAGGCCCTCTCAGATGTTGCCAAGGAAACTGATGCAGCAGTCAGAGAGACCTGACCCAGGTCTCCATGACAACCTACAGCAGCCCACTAGGATCCATCCCTCCGTGATGTCACCTGAGCCCTGAATGGGTGCCCCCCACCCCCACCACACTCATCACAATCATACGTCACTCTAATAGCGGGTCCCTGTCACAAAGTACCTCACAGCGTGCCTGTTCCCAGTCTCCACACACCCCAAACATGAGCAAGGCAGTTTACAGCTGGCCACCCTGAGGCTGGGAGGGAGGCAAGACCCAGGAGCCTGGAGACAGCTTCAGGACTAGAACCCAAGCCTCCCCATGATATCTCCCCTCTGTGCCCCAGTGCCTTCCCTGGGTTGAGGAGGGGCTGATCTCCGGGTAGTGGTAGCACCAAGTGCTGGCTAACCCACCCCCACCCCGCTGATCCCATCCCTACTCTACAACTATGCCCCTTCTGAATGGGAGTCTGAACCTCCAGGCCCTGTGTGTGCCCTGAACTGCAGGCACAGTCTGAGACTAAAGGGAAGGAAGGAGACATTGCAGACTCTTAGAGCGGCTGGAGCTGGGCCTGACCCTGGTCTAGTCCCACCCCTATCTGCTCCTGCTGGCATTGACACCTGTCTGCCAGGATTTCCCCAACTTTGGGCAACCTCCAGGCCAGGAGCAGAATGACCAGGGCCAGGTATTTTTAGCAGAGTTACTGGCAGCTGCCTGGAGTGTGCTGAGGGGGAGGTGGTGCTGACTTCATCCTTTTCCTTCTCTGGGCCTGTATTCCCTCCCCAAGGTTCAAGCTGCCCCTCTACCTGCACCACACTGCCAGTGGGCCTCCCTTCCTTGCCCCCTCCCCCAAACAGCTCTGCAAGGGTCCCCAGGGGCTCAGATGTCACTAACCCTCATCCTGAAGGGCAGGCTCATCAGGTGGAATCTTCAACTGCCAAGCGCAGGGATGAGAGTGGGAAGGACCTGGTGCTGAGGCTAGAAGCCTGGATTTAGGGCCCCTAAATTCTAGCTCAGATACCAGCAGGTGGGGAATGGGTGACATGGGCAGTGAAGGGTGAAGTCTGTCCGACCTGTAACTGGTCTGCTTGCTTGGGCGACAGGCCAGGACTGGGAGAGAGGGAAAAGAGAAATCACTTTTAAAGGGCCAGACCTCAATTCTTCCCTAGTGGGGACTTGGCGCACTTGGCTGGTCGGGGCTTTCCCCCTGGCCCCCACCCGTGGTGGCACCCTCCACCTCCATCGCCCTCCTCCGCACCATTCACGTGCTCCCTTTCCTTCCCCCTTTTCCCTCCTTACCTGCCTCCCCTCCCCCCGCCCTCGCCCCCCCCCCGCCACACACACACACACACACACACACACACACACACACGCACACTCTCTCTCTCTCTCTCTCTTTCTCTCTCTCTCTCTCTCTCTCTCTCTCTCAGACCGGGCTGTTGTCTGAGGAGCCAGCCCCCGCCCCGCCCTGGCGGGTGAGGCGGGGGCTGGGTGGGTGTGAGGTCCTAGGAGGAGGGCGGGGGATCCCCCTCGGGAGATGGGGACGGACACGTCAGCCCCCGGACAGCGCAGCCCGGGGCGAGCGCGGGGGTGGCGGCGGGGGCGGGCAGAGGCTTAAATAGGCGGCTCTGGAGCCCGGACCCAGTGCGGACCGAGAAGGCAGCGGCTGCGACAGCGTCGAGTGTCCGAGCCTGGGTCTGCGAGTGGATTGTATCCGAGCCCGGGACCTACCTAGTCCTGACCGTGTCCGTGTGTGAGCGGGTGAGTGTCCTGGCAGAGCGGGGTGGGGGTGGTCTCACCGTCTGGGATGAACGAGTCAGGAGGATGGGTCACAAGTCAGGGCGCAAGGACCTTCTGCGGCATGTCCAGGGCCCCGAGCATCTTTCTCGACCCGTGGTCGGGCAGGCGCGTACCGGGTCCAGCTTCCCACTCCATCTCCACCGCGGCTCACGCGGCCATCTGGATTCCCGTTCCCCAGACGGCGTCCGACGCGATGACTCTGAACGGCGGCGGCAGCGGAGCGGGCGGGAGCCGCGGTGGGGGCCGCGAGCGCGAGCGCCGTCGGGGCAGCACACCCTGGGGCCCGGCGCCCCCGCTGCACCGCCGGAGCATGCCTGTGGACGAGCGCGACCTGCAGGCGGCGCTGGCTCCGGGAGCTCTGACAACGGCCGAAGCCGGGACTGGGGCCCAGGGTCCGAGGCTGGACTGGCCCCAGGGCTCCTCCGACTCGCTCAGCTCAGGAGGCAGCGATTCAGACGAGAGCGTTTACAAGGTGCTGCTGCTGGGGGCGCCTGGCGTCGGCAAGAGTGCTCTGGCGCGCATCTTCGGTGGTATAGAGGACGGGCCTGAAGCAGAGGCCGCAGGTGAGGGGCTGGGAGGGACTGTTCAAGGGAGGGGCGAGCACAGGGTTAGGACTGGGAGCTACAGGACTGGGCACCAGCATTAAAAGCAGCAGATAACAAAGGGATTCTGAAGGCACTTTGAGAATCTGCCTCTACCTACCCCTTTCACAGATGGGGAAACTAAGGGAGAAGGTACCCCAGCCCTTAGTAGGGAAAGAAGTGCTTAGAGTAGAAGGCCCAGGGCATACGGTTAATTACTCTGTAGTCTGGGGACAGGATATCCCTCCCTGCCAGCACTGGCAAGAACCCAGCCAGAGGGAGTTTCTAGGAGAGGAGTCCTAGGTAACCAAGGTCCCCAGGGGATGTCTGTTCTAACTCAGGCCACTGTGGTCAGAACCACCCTGGGTCTCAGGCAACAGGAGGGCAGGGAGCACAGGAGTGGCTACCCAGGACATTGCTAGCTTGGGGAAGGGGTGCCTAGGTGGGGGCCAGGCACACGGTGCCCTCCAACCCCCCATATCTCAGCCCTGTCACTTCTGTTGCTACATAGCAGCCATCAGTGGAGGAGAAGGTTAGGAGGGCTCTGGGGAGGAGTTGAAGGGTGTGGCCAGAACAGGAAACCTGGTGTATTGGAGGAGGGGGGCTCTTGGCAGCCAGCAGGTAACCTGATTACTGGTCTCCTGCCTAGGGCACACGTATGATCGCTCCATCCTGGTGGATGGAGAAGAGGCAGCGCTCATGGTCTATGACATTTGGGAGCAGGTAAGATGCAGGCTGAGACCAGGGCAGGGTGGGAGGGGTGAGCTGGGGGTAGGGACCTGCCGGGAGTGACAGCCTTGTAGCTGGGGTGTGAGGACTATTGGGTAAATATGTATCTGTATTCCCTAGGATGGGGGCCGCTGGCTACCTGGCCACTGCATGGCCATGGGAGATGCGTACGTCATCGTGTATTCAGTGACGGACAAGGACAGCTTTGAGAAGGCCTCAGAGCTTCGGGTCCAGCTGCGGAGGGCGCGGCAGACAGACGACGTGCCCATCATCCTAGTGGGCAACAAGAGTGACCTGGTGCGCTCTCGTGAGGTCTCCTTGGATGGTGAGCGGGAGTGGGTCAGAAAGGGAGGGAGATCCTGGCTGGGCTGTGGTCCACTCAGTCTTGACTCAGCTCGAGTCCCTGGGGATCATCAGTGGCTAAAAATGTTTAGGAAGAAAACTCAGGGAGAGAGGGGAGAGCTTCTGCCCTCCCACAGGACTCCCAAAGACCTGAGTGCTGGGGAAAGGACCAAATGAGCTAGCGGAGGTGAAGGCTGCTGGGCGCTGAGCTGGGCCACCTCAGAGCCCTCCTTTTCTGTCCTCTTTGTCCCTGGCCTGGCATATGAGGGGTGAGGAGAGTGCAGGGAATCAGGCCAGGAGTTCAGAGCCTGGATTCCAGGCCAGGGCCAGTCTCAGCGTAGTCTTGCCCTTGGGGAGCACCCGCCTCCTGGGCTCAGCATCATCCTCTGTGGCCCCCAGACCTGAGCCCTGCAGAGGAACCAGCCGTGACTTGGTGATGTCCCCCCTATTCTACCCATCGTTCATCATGATATAACATCAAGCCATAAAACACTAAGCTGTTCAACAAAGTTTTCATTTGTTGACTACTACAGCACTTCCATTTAAATATCAAACTTCAAATTATTTCAATAAATGAGTCTCCTTCTGTGGGCCTTTGTGAGCTCCTTAAACGTGGGCACGCTCTGCCAACTGGGTGACCCAGTGATGCCTGGGCCCCTCTGTACAGGAGCTGGGGTCGTTGTGTTTCTGGGGAAGACCCAGGGATGTGATAGCTGCCATGGGGTGGCCAGGGTCTGAGTGGGCTGCTCACCCCCCCACCCTTTGTTTATTGACGTGTGCCTGTCCCCACCCACACCAGAGGGCCGGGCCTGTGCCGTCGTCTTCGACTGCAAGTTTATTGAGACGTCGGCTGCACTGCACCACAATGTCCAGGCGCTGTTTGAGGGCGTCGTGCGCCAGATACGCCTGCGCAGGGACAGCAAAGAGGCCAACGCACGTCGGCAAGCGGGTACTCGGCGGCGAGAGAGCCTTGGCAAGAAGGCGAAGCGCTTCCTGGGCCGCATCGTCGCTCGAAACAGCCGCAAGATGGCTTTGCGTGCCAAGTCCAAGTCCTGCCACGACCTCTCCGTGCTCTAGGCCCTGGGGCACTCGCTGTATTGTGCAGACAGATGGGCAGATTGGTGGGCTGGCCCAGCCAACCGCCCAAGGTGCCCCAGGACTGGCTCAGACTCTGGGTATCCCGCACCTCATCGTCATGGACAGAGAGACAGTGCTGCCCAGGGAGGTGGCTCCCAGTGGGCGTCAAGGGCTGGGCCCACAGAGATGCCCGTGCAGGCCCATGTGCGTCCCACGAAGCAGCCTGAGCCCAGCCTGTGGAGCAGGCCTATGAGTGGGGAGAGGACTCTGCCTTTCTCTACACCCGTGGTGTGCATGCCCTGGAGGGAGGCTGTTCAGTGCAGTGGCTATTTGTTTACATGCAGATTTTTGTAATAAAGACTATTTCCTGATAGGTCAGGGCTGTTGACTCTGTGTTTCCTTTGATTCGGGGGCTGCAGGAGCAGGAAGGGTTCCTGAAGTTGAGGAACCTACAAGGCTGGTTCCTGAAGCTGCCCCACCCTAGTGTGTGGCCTTGACTATTCTAATGTTTGGGCCCAGATATAGCCAGCTGGGTCAGAGGGGCAGGTGTGGGTGGGGGCCTGGCTGGGGAGTCCAGGCAGCAGGAAGAGACGTGAATCCCACCCAGCCTGTTATCCAGATTCTTCTGAGCTGGAGCCTGGCATTGCCTAGCTGATCAAAGGCTCAGTTACCCCACTGTATGTAAGGGAAATTGAGGCTGCCCAAGGGACTACGTCCTGCCCCAGGTGTCATGGCCAAACAAGAACCCTGGGTCTGGCTCCTGGGTGGGTGTCTCTGCCCTGCTCCCTCCTGAGGGGCTGGAAATCTGCTGAGGTGGAGTGGCTGTGGAAGACTTCTGAGACTCCCTGGCTGGAGAAGGAGGCAGCTGGTTTGTTAAGGCTGGGATGAGGAAGGCACAGTCAGGCGGACTTGAGTCCGCATGTCTCCCCACCTCCCGGCTGAGGCTGGGCTTACTGCGAAGGGAGTGGGAGGCGGAGGACAGGGAGGGTTCACTGTTCTCCCCGCTGTGAGTGGCCAGGCCAGAGCATCCCATGCTCGGCATTGGCTAATGTGGGAGCAGGTCCCTGGAGCCCTCCTTGCCTGGAAGGAGAGGCCTTGCATTTGCGCATAAATGTGTGCACGTTCGCTGACAGCTGGAGATGTGCATCTCCCCACCACCCACATCTGGGAAGGGGAGACTTCTGGGCATAGGTGCCTGCTAGGAGCTTGCCCGCATCATTTCAGGAGGGAGCATCCCTGTTCAGCAATGGCATACAGGGGACAGAAGCACTTGCCCGAGGCCACACGGGCAGAAGTGGCTGAGTGGGGACTGGTATATGTCTGCCCACCTTGGGAGACCAGAAGCAGCCTGGGGCAAGGCTCGGGACAGTTTCTGAAAAGGTTCCAGGCCAGGGTCCATACATTTCTTTTTTTATTTATTTTTATTTTTATTTTAATACAGCAGTTTCTTATTAGTTATCTATTTTTATACATATTAGTGTATATATGTCAATCCCAATCTCCCAATTCATCCCACCACCTTCCCCACCCCAGCTTCCCCCCTTGGTGTCCATATGTTTGTTCTCTACACCTGGGTCTCTATTTCTGCCTTGCAAACGGGTTCATCTGTACCATTTTTCTAGATTCCACACATATGCGTTAATATATGATATTTGTTTTTCTCTTTCTGACTTACTTCACTCTGTATGACAGTCTCTAGGTCCATCCACACCTCTACAAATGACCCAGTTTCGTTGCTTTTTATGGCTGAGTAATATTCCATTGTATATATGTACCACATCTTCTTTATCCATTCGTCTGTTGATGGGCATTTAGGTTGTTTCCATGACCGGGCTATTGTAAATAGTGCTGCAATGAACATTGGGGGTACATGTGTCTTTTTGAATTATGTTTTTCTCTGGGTATATGCCCAGTAGTGGGATTGCTGGGTCATATGGTAATGCTATTTTCAGTTTTTTTTTTTTGTTTTGTTTTTTTTTTTTTTTTTTTGTGGTACACGGGCCTCTCACTGTTGTGGCCTCTCCCGTTGCGGAGCACAGGCGTTCTCCATAGTGGCTGTATCAATTGACATTCCCACCAACAGTGCAAGAGGGTTCCCTTTTCTCCACACCCTCTCCAGCATTTGCTGTTTGTAGATTTTCTGATGATGCCCATTCTAACCAGTGTGCGGTGATACCTCATTGCAGTTTTGCATTTCTCTAATAATTAGTGATGTTGAGCAGCTTTTCATGTGCTTCTCGGCCATCTGTATGTCTTCTTTGGACAAATGTCTATTTAGGTCTTCTGCCCATTTTTGGATTGGGTTGTTTGTTTTTTTAATATTGAGCTGCATGAGCTGTTTATATATTTTGGAGAGCAATCCTTTGATGATACATTTGCAAATATTTTCTCCCATTCTGAGGGTTGCCTTTTCGTCTCGTTTATAGTTTCCTTTGCTTTGCAAAAGCTTTTAAGTTTCATTAGGTCCCATTTGTTTATTTTTGTTTTTATTTCCGTTACTCTAGGAGGTGGGTCAAAAAAGATCTTGCTGTGATTTATGTCAAAGAGTGTTCTTCCTATGTTTTCCTCTAAGAGTTTTATAGCGTCTGGTCTTACATTTAGGTCTCTAATCCATTTTGAGTTTATTTTTGTGTATGGTGTTAGGAAGTGTTCTAATTTCATTCTTTTACATGTAGCTGTCCAGTTTTCCCAGCACCACTTATTGAAGAGACCATCCATTTCTTCATTAGTCAATTTTTTCACTCCACAGACTCCTGGGAACCCTCAAAACCTGGTTAGAACTCTGATTGCAGTTTTTCAATAGCCGAAGGAGGTTTAAGGGCTGCTCCCCAGGTGTGAGATCCCCGTGACTAACCCACATGCCCCCTGGGGCGATGTTAACTGCTCAGAGCTGCTGCTGTTCCCCACTCCCAATCCCAACATTCTTCGAGGCATGTGGCACGCATGGTTTTCTCAGAGTAGGTGAAGGTTCTGAGGCCTGAAAAAGAATACAGACCTTCCTGGCTCTGCCACTTATTGGCTGTTGACACTGGGCAAGCCACCCAGCCTCTCTGTGCCTCAGTGTGTGACGTGAGGATGATGCCTTCTTCGGAACGGAGTGGTTGGAATAATGAAGGTATGTGCTTAGAGCAGTGCCAGGCGCAGAGTAGGAGCTTAACGCATGTGAGACCCCTTCAATATCTGCATGCTGCACCGCTCCGGGCTGGGGTGCCCAAGTGACACTGAGGCAGGCACTCAGCTTGTGACAGACAAAGCTGGGGTGAGCTGAGGAGTCCTGAGCCAGCTTTCCAGCCTGAGAGAACCTAACCAGATATGCAGTGGGAAGGACTTGGGGGAAACCATGGGAGAGACTGGAGACCAGGGTCCCTGACCTTTCCCACCCTCCCCCCGTCATCCCAGACTCCCAGGCCCAGAAGCTTCTCCTGACTCTACTTGGCTGCCCTCATTGGGGGCAGGGCCCCTGGTCAGCCCTGCAATTCCCTCAAGGTCACCTGAGCTGGCTCAGTCTTTTCTCTCCTTCTCAGAGGCACAAGACAGTACATTTTCCCAGCCCTGTCGGTGTCCAGGGGCTAGTGTGAGCACTTAGGGAGGCTCAGGGGATCTCACAGGCTGCTGTCCCCCCACCCCACCTCCTGGTCCCACTGGTGGCTGGTGTGGAGCTCTAAGTATCCAGTTCAGGTAATGCACTGTTCCCCTATCCTGCACGTGCCACCTCTATCTCCTTATCTTAGTTCCACAAGCCAGCTGGGAGCTGCCAGGGCCGGGAAAGGGCCAGATCATTACTGGGTCCCTGATTCTTGCTCTGGAGGGCCTCCCAGTCTGATGGAAGAGACAGCCAATGACAACCTGGTGTCCTCTCTGTGTTGATAGAGATAGCACTTGTCATGGGGGCGTGGGTGGGGGCCAGATATTCCACAGGAGAACGTTGAACAAGCCTGGAAGCCCAGGGAAGAGTTCCTGGGAGAGGGGAATATTTGAGCTGAGTAGTGAAGCCGGAGCAAGTGCTTAGCAGACAGAAGAAGGGGTGGGAAGGGCATTCCAGACAAAAGAAACAGAGTGGGCCAAGGCAGAGCTGCAGATGCTGGTGCACAGGGGGGAGAAGTTGGAGCGAGTCTGGAGCCACGGAAAAAAAAGCGGTGTCCAAGCCCAGAGGGCTGAGAAGTATCCACTGGGCCGTGTAGGGGTGGGACAAGTGCCAGGTCGATGATCTCCCCACCCCCTGCGGTCGGCGGTCATGGATGCTGAGCAGCCCCCAGCTTTCCAAAGTCAATGAGTAACCTGGGGGGCTGGGCAGGGCCAGGCCTGCTGCTGTGGGCCCAGTGGTGTTTTCCACTCCTGAGCGAGCATGGCTGGCCCGCCTACCTGCTCAAGTGTCCGCCCTGCCCTGTTCCACCCGGTCCGGCCTGGCCAGCACTCCCTGTAGAAAGAGATCTCTCACCTGGCGGCCGGACCAAGGAAGCCAACCTCAGGCACCGGCGGGTGAGAGTCTGGGAGTGGAGGGTGGGCAGGGCTGAGGCTGGTGTTGGTGGTGGGAGAAGGAGAAACACTGCCCTGTCGTCCAGGGAAGAATTCCCGGGAGTGGTTGGCGTGGCTGTCTGTGCTCTGTGCGCCCAGCTCCGCGCTAAGTGCTGGAAAATGCTGAGACGAGGGCAGGGCTCCCGCCCCACGGGGACTCCCTCATGGCTGAAGGATGGCAGTGGGCGGTAGAACAGTCCTGCAGACCCTGAACCACGAGTCCTCTGTTCCAGGAGGAGTTCTCCTGTGGTCAAGTCTTCTGTGACCTTGGTCAGGCTCTGCCCTTCAGGCCTTGCCTGCAACGTGAGGCGACCACAGGAAGTGGCCCTCAGAGTCGTCAGGGTCTTTCGAGCTTCAAACTTTTGTGACTTGGGGTGCTTCTGGGAAATGACCACTTTGGGATCTACAAGCTGGGGAGGCCATGGGGGGGAGGAGACAAAGGTCTGGAGGTGAAACTCCCATGGAGACCCTTGTGGGCACAAGAATGAAGAAATGCAGGGCAGCTGGGCCTGGGGGTCTTGATGGGCCTGGCCAAGGAGCTGGACACTACCCTGCAGGCAATGGGGAGCGGCAGGCCCTTAAAAGGGGAGGAAGAGGAGGCCAGTCTGTCGTGAGGTCCCTCTGGCTATGTGTATGCAATGGGCTCAGGCAGGGGACAAGGGCGGGGGCAGTGTCCAAGTGGGTGGCAGGGGGAGGGGCAGCTCTGAGAGTTGCTGATCCAGCTGAAAAAGGAGGGACCGTTGTACCCCATGGGGCCTGGGGAAGCCATGGCCCCGGGACTGAGGGGGAATGAGGGGAGGAATACTTTCTAGAGGGAGGAACCCTCTTGCCCACCGATCTGGGCTGGATCCTTACTGCCATGTCCCTCAGGCCCATCCTGACCATGGCTCCTGCCTGGCTGTGTCTCCTCTGCCTCTTCATCCCCCAGGTGAGTTGGGCCCTGCTCCTCACCCTCAGATCCTGGCTTTGGTTGGCGCCCTCGCCCCCTACTCTACCTGGACCAGTTGCACTGACTATGGATGGTAGTGTTTGGGGGATGGTGATGAGAGCTGGCTACAGGCCTGTTGTGGGGTCAGGAGGTCAAAGGCCAGGGGGTGGATGGGCTAAGGTATGGCCAGGCCCAGGGAAGGAGCAGAAATCCCCCTCCCTGTCAGGTCCCGACACCCACGGCAGGAAGGTACGTACAGCTTGCTGACGTGGTGAGAATCCTCCCACAGGCTTTCCCCGGGGCCCAGCCTGCAGAGGTGTATGTGGACGTCCCGGAAAACTACGGTGGAAATTTCCCTTTGTACTTGACCAAGGTGAGCCTGAGAGCTGCGTGGGCTGCCCTCCCCCCAAGTCCTGCTTCCCCTACCTCCAGCACTCCTTTCTCTTTCTTGCTCTGGCTTTCTTTCAACCCTGCTTTCTAGACAGTATGTGGTATAGCGTGAATGACTAATACGATTTTAATCCCAGAAGAAAGTAGAGCTTTAAGTTTAAGGATGAGGTGATGGAGGGGGGGTTTCAAGCTTTAGAAAGTAGGGCACGGGGTATAGGGAGCATCAGGCACAGAGGAAAGAGCTCTGGCTTTGAATGTCCACCCTGTTCCTTACTGGCTTTGTGACCTCAGGCAAGTGCCAACGCTCTCTAAGCCTCAGTTTCCCCACATATAAAATGGGGCCATAGGATGGAGGGGGCATCCTCCAGGCCCGGCCCCCACTCCCTTCACCTCTGTTCTCTCCTCGCCAGCTACCGCTGCCCCGTAAGGAGACTGAGGGCCAGATTGTTCTGTCAGGAGACTCAGGCGTGGCAGCTGAGGGCCCCTTTGCTGTGGATCCAGAGACTGGCTTCCTGCTGGTGACCAGGGCCCTGGACCGGGAGGAACAGGCAGAGTACCAGCTACAGGTACGACTGGGCCAGGAGTAGGAGAAAGCCACCAAGGCAAGGTGGGGCACTGACTACCCTTCCCTGCCAGGTCACCCTGGAGACAGAGGATGGACGTGTCTTGTGGGGCCCGCAGCACGTGCTTGTGCATGTGAAGGATGAGAATGACCAGGTGCCCCATTTCTCCCAGGCCATCTACAAAGTTCAGCTGAGCCAGGGCACCAGGCCTGGTGAGTGCCCCAAGCAGCCAGCTCACAGCAAGGTCAGGTGGCCACTGATGGGAGAACAGAGAGTAAAGAGATGACCATAGAGTTGGCATAGGGACAGGGCAGTCAGGGTCCAAGTCGCCCCCTCCCATTTCTGTCCCATCCTGCACCTCCCCTACCGCACTGAGGGTCCACAGGTGAGTTCCATCTACTCTTGGCCTCAGTTTGCTCATCTATGAAGTGGGGTGAAGAGCCATGGCTCACCTTCAGAATCCTGATATGATGATGAATACAGAAGGAAGACCGAGGGAGAGATAAAGGAAGCTTGGGAGACTCTCCCCACCCCTTCACCCCTAATGGTGAGCCCTCTCCACACACACCAGGTGTCCCCTTCTTCTTCCTTGAGGCTTCGGACGGGGATGCGCCAGGCACAGCCAACTCGGATCTTCGATTCCACATCCTGAACCAGGCCCCATCCCAGCCTTCCGCAGATATGTTCCAGCTGGAGCCTCAGCTGGGGGCTCTGGCTCTCAGCCCCGAGGGTGAGCCTGAGCTGGGTGTGAATAGGGTGGAGGGTTGGGAAAAGCTGGGGAAGGTTGCATCTGAGCTGTAGGATGGGTTGGAGCTTGAGAGATAAAGCAGGAGGAAAAAGTATTCCAGCTGGAGAGAGCAGCAAGGCAAAAACATGGGGGGAGGCAGGACCATTCATGGAGAGTTAAGGAATGGTGTGGATGGAAGTACCTCAACCCTACATTCTGCATACTTGGGCCTAAGAGACAAGGATAGGAGAGACCTGAGGGGTTGTGGCCCAGGACGCTGCTGGGAGACCTTGAGACTGATGGCAGGAGAGACCTGGACCTGGGAGTTCAGACCAGAGGCACAGGTTCGGGAAGGAAAGAAAACCCAATCACGCACCCACTCAGCCAGCCACCCATTCATCCATCTACCACGCAAACATACATACAGTCCATCTATCCAACCGTTCATCCACATGCACAAATCCCCATCTTTCTACCCTCTCAAACCCCCATCCATCCACCTAGTCAACTGTCCATTTATCCAACCGGTCATTCACTCATCTACCTATCCACCCGTTTACCGCCCCCCATCCTGGTCATCCACCTATCCAGTCCATCAACCATTCATTGTGTGGACAGATGTGGAAGTGATTTTGCAAACCGTCAAGTCCTGGTCGGATGCTCACAATGGTGCTAAAGGTCCCTCTCATCCATTGGCCAAGAGAGTATCCTGAACACCAGACATATGCTTGGCTTTGTGTTTGGTACCAGGATGCACTGGCCCCCTGCTCAGCTGACCACCCTGCCCCTTCTAGGGAGCACCAGCCTAGATCAGGCTCTGGAGGGGCCATACCAGCTGTTGGTACAGGTCAAGGACATGGGTGACCAGGCCTCGGGCCACCAGGCCACAGCCACCATAGATGTCTCCATAGTAGAAAACACCTGGGTGCCCCCAGACCCTGTCCACCTGGCAGAGAATCTCCAAGTTCCATATCCACACCACATTGCCCAGGTGAGTAAGTGGCTGTTAGCAGCTGAAATAACCCCATAGATGGTGCAGCTGGGCCTGAGTCTCGTGGAGATTTGGCGGGGGTGGGTCTGGGGCTCAACTTGACCCCTGTTCCTCCCCTACCTATGCTCCTTCCTCCACTGTCCCCATCAGTTTTCAAGATGGAGTGAGAGTATCAGGCCCTGGGACCAGGCCCTTAGCTGCTCACCTGCTGTCCTCTGGCAGGCGTGGCTCTGTGCTCTGACCTCCTGAACTGACCCCAGGCTTCCTCAGCAGAACAGCTGCCACCTTCTTGCTGCCATGGGGATTGTCACCCAGGCCAGGAACGTCTCAGTCTCCTCGAGGAATGGCCTGGGGTCAGGTCCAGCCTGAGAGGGCAGAGAACAAAACAACCTGGTCATTCAGGCACTTTGGGCAACATCCAGGCTTGGACCAGGGCAAGGCCACCGTGGAGTTGTCACAAGTGCCCCGAAAGAAAAGGACCCTACCTGGACTCCAGAGAGGGCAGCAACTTGCCTGGGGTCACAAAACAGTTGGGGCCCAGGCTCCCTACCCAGGAACAGTTGGAATATAAGGGCTGACATGGGCTATTCCTGCCCCTCGTCCTGGGGGCCCTCATTCTGTGTCCCCCTCCCAGGTACATTGGAGTGGGGGCGATGTACATTATCACCTGGAGAGCCAGCCCCTTGGACCCTTTGATGTGGACAAGGAGGGGAAACTCTACGTGACCAGGGAGCTGGACCGAGAAGCCCAGGCTGAGGTGAGGTGAGGGGGAAGCCAGGAGGACAGGCTGAGGGGTGCTTGGTCCCCGTCCAGTGGGCTTCTGGGAGTGTCACATCCCCCACAGGCCCTGAGGCAGAAGAGCTGGAGCTGGCCACCAGAAGGGAACCCAGACCCAGGCCAGGCTGGCGCTGCCCTTGGTCTTCATCTGAAGCCCTCTACTGCCCACTGTAGTACCTGCTCCGGGTGCGGGCGCAGAATACCCGCGGTGAGGACTACACCGAACCTCTGGAGCTGCATGTGGTGGTGATGGATGAGAATGACAACGTGCCTGTCTGCCCCCCACGAGGCCCCGCAATCAGCATGCCTGAGCTCAGCCCCCCAGGTGGGCTGTGGGCCTTGTCAGGGTGGTGGGGGAGGGGTGAAGTCCCTGTGAACTATCCCATCTTGCTCTCCTCTGGGATGGGACCAGCCTCAGGTCTCTATATCAATGTCTCACCCCCAACACATACACACGCACACACACACGCACACACGCGCACGCACACACACACCCAAAGAAGAGTGGGTGAGGTAAGGCCTCGAGGCCTGGCTGTGGTCCCATCCATGTGGGTGCTGTCTTTGCAGGCACCAAGGTGGCTAAGCTTTCGGTAGAGGATGCAGATGCCCCCGGTTCCCCCAATTCCCACATTGTGTATCGGCTGCTGAGCCCTGAGCCCGAGGAGGGGGCAGAGGGGAGAGCTTTCGAGCTGGACTCCACCTCGGGCAGTGTGACACTGGGGGCTGCCCCCCTCCAAGCTGGCCAGAACATCTTGCTTCAGGTGCTGGTCATTGACCTGGGAGGAGCAGAGGGCGGTAAGTGCCCTGAAGGTGCCCAGGGTTCCCTGACCCCTCTGTTCCCACCCTGGCCTCCCCAACATGCCCTCCCCTGCCTCAGGCCTCAGCAGCACCTGTGAGATTGCAGTCACGATCACGGACATCAATGACCATGCCCCTGAGTTCACCACTTCCCAGGTAAGCAGGAACAGGGGAGGACACCCTGAGAAGGTGCTAACGGGGGGGCTCACGGCCCCTCCCCATCTCTCCAGATTGAGCCCCTAAGCCTCCCTGAGGACACAGAGCCTGGGACTCTGGTGACCACACTCATGGCCACTGACGCCGACCTTGAGCCTGCCTTCCGCCTCATGGACTTTGCCATTGAGGCAGGGGATGCGGAGGGAACCTTCGGCCTGGATTGGGAGCCAGACTCTGGTCGTGTCCAGCTGCGACTCCTCAAGGTAAGGGGCTAGGGGTGGGGGAACGGCGCACACATACACACATTCATGCACAGGGTGCCAAGCCGTGGCCCACACAGTGACCCGGGCCCCACTGGTTCCAGAACCTCAGCTATGAGGCAGCTCCAAGTCACAAGTTGGTGGTGGTGGTGCGGAGCGTGGCAGAGCCGGTGGGGCCAGACCCAGGCCCTGGAGCCACAGTCACCGTGACTGTGCTGGTGGAAAGGGTGGTGCCACCCCCTCAGTTGGACCAGGAGAGCTACGAGGCCAGTGTCCCAGTCAGCACCCCCGCTGGCTCCCTCCTGCTGACCA
Source organism: Physeter macrocephalus (assembly GCF_002837175.3). Taxonomy (NCBI): domain Eukaryota; kingdom Metazoa; phylum Chordata; class Mammalia; order Artiodactyla; family Physeteridae; genus Physeter; species Physeter macrocephalus. The sequence goes on from NW_021145447.1 coordinate 30,299, forward strand.
TCCGGCCCTCAGACCCCAAGCGCAGTCCCCTCAGGTGAGCCAGAAGCCCAGCCCCTTAGCTGGGCTGGACCACCCCTGCTTCCTCGGGAGGATCCCAGGGCCTCAGAGGGAACTCACATTATCTACAGCCCGCAGTGCTCCTCAAACCATGGTTAATGTGAAGGTTGTGACTGGTGGGGATCAGGGCTGGATGGAGAGGGGTGTTTGGACCCCGTGAGAGCCCAGATGATGCTTCCCCGTACTGTCCTGGACCAGGCCCTCTTCCAGCCGCCCACCCAGACTGCAGCACTGGGTGCTGTTCCCAGGCTCTGGCTCTATCGGGCCCCTTTGTGGGCTGACCTGGGAATAGGGGAATTGAGTCAGGCCCCCCAGGCTCTGAGAGTCCCTCCCTCAGCCACAGTATCTGTGGTTTAAGCCCTGCCCCCCAACGAGTCCCTTAAGCTGGAGGGAGATCACGGGCACTGCTGCTGCCCTCAAGTCACAAAGGGCATGTGGAACTTGGGCAGATCACAGGACCCAGGAGGTCTCTGGGCAAGACCCCATACGTGGTCCCTGCCTCCCCGCCCTATCTTCTTTGGCCCTCAGGTTCTCCCTGGTCAACGACTCAGAGGGCTGGCTCTGCATAGAGGAGGTCTCCGGGGAGGTGCACATAGCCCGGGCCCTGCAGGGTGCCCAGCCTGGGGACATGTACACAGTGCTCGTGGAGGCCCAGGATGCAGGTACGGCCAGGCTGTGGTGGGGGCCTCTGGGAAGGTGAGAAAACCTAAGACAGACAGACAGATAGGCAGGGCCAAGCTTCCTCCCCAGCGCCCTTGCTGGCATCCGCTCTGCTCCAGGCAGGAGGGATGGGCAAGGGGCCGCGGCCTGCATACTTCCCTGAGAAGGCCTGGCCTCTGCCTGCCCTCTCAGACCACCCTTCCCTCCAGACACCTGCCACCCCCCAACCTCAGCCCCGGAGGGCCTCTCAGGGTGTCAGCTTCAGACACAGGCTGGGAGCAGAGGGTGTGGGACTGGGCAGGAGGAGGGAGGGCCAGAGGCTCTCCTGGGGCAGGCGTGCCAGGAGGTGAGCCTGGATGGGGCGCTGAGGCCAGGTGGGGAGGACTCTGAATGCCATTTTGACAGGACGGAGAGCGGGGCCAAGGGCGGGTCCGCCAGGAAGGCAGGTTTCAGCTCTGAGCTGGGCTGTCCTGCGACAGGGGTGAGCACATCTACTGTCAGGGCATTTCCACATTGTTGGGCCCTGGCACCAGGGGCCAGGGTGGGGTGCGGGGGACAGCGAGAACCAGCTCGGCATCCAAAACGGCACAGAAAGGCCTGGCAGCTGTTTGGATAATGAAGGGGGTGAAGTGCATTGTGAGGAAGAGAGAGGGGATGGAGAGGAGGGGGTCGAGGGGAGGGAGGGGGCGTGGAAGGGGACTCACGGGGTGAGACTGATGGGCTGTGGGGAAGGGGACCAGGCCAGGGACTCTGAATTCACCCCACCCCCAGAAGGGCCCAGGCCAGCTCAGCACTACCTCCTCTGCAGATGAGCCAACACTGAGCACCTCTGCGACCCTCGTGATCCACTTCCTGAAGGCCCCTTCGGCCCCAACCCCGACTCTGGCTCCTGTGCCCTCCCGACACCTCTGCACACCCCGCCGGGACCGTGGCGTGGTTGTCGGTGGACCCCGAGGGGACCCTGACCTGGCCGGCGGACACGGTCCCTACAGCTTTGCCCTGGGTCCCAACCCCACGGCGCAGCGGGACTGGCGCCTCCGGGCTCTCAATGGTGTGTAGTGGGGGAAGCAGGGAGGCTGTGGCCAAGGTGGGGAGTGGGTGGTGCTTGGAAGTGAGATGAGGCGGGGCTGGGCCTCGGGGAGCGGGCTAGTGACTCTGATCGCTGCTTATGGTCCCACAGGGTCCCACGCCTACCTCACCCTGGGCCTGCATTGGGTGGAGCCACGCGAACACGTAGTCCCCATAGTTGTCAGCCACCATGACCGGGTGTGGCAGATCCAGGTCCGAGGTGAGGCCGGGCTGGGGTGCAGCCAAGGTCAGGGGCCTGTAGTTCCTGAGGGAACCCCTGGGATGCAGCGGGAGGAGCTGGGCAACACGTCTACAGGCTCATAAGGACAGCAGGTGCCTGTGCACACCTGCATATGTGTGGCTGGGCGCACAGACTGCAGCGCGTGCAGGCACGTGCACAGAGGAGCTTGCATCCCCCTGCCACACCCATGAACACAGCATATGCACCAAAACCCACATACTGGCCAGCTGGGCTGGGCTGAGGGCTCTGAGGAGCTGGGGAGCCCGCCCCCACTGCCCTTACCTTCCTCCCCTGCCTCTCCCCAGTGATCGTGTGTCGCTGCAATGTGGAGGGGCAGTGCATGCGCAAGGTGGGCCGCATGAAGGGCATGCCCACGAAGCTGTCAGCGGTGGGCATCCTCGTGGGCACCCTGATAGCAATAGGTAACGGAGGTTGGCCTCCTGTGTGGGGGAGGGCAACGGTGGCTGGAGCCACAGCCTCCGGATAAACGGTGCCCCGTCCCATGGTGTCCCCACAGGGATGGAGAAGGAGCCCCCCAACTCTTCTAGTCATTATGCTGTTGCCTCCTGTTATCATAGTCAAGATCATCCTCATTGATAACTGTTACTGCTACGCATTAACTGTGTATCAGGTCTTACGCCAAGCATAGGATTATTGCGTTGAATCCTCCCTACAACCCTGTGGTGCTGGCATTTCCCCATTTTCCAGATGAGGTCACTGATGCTCAGAGAGGTTAAGTGATTTGTCTGGGGTTACACAGCCAGGGTGTGGCAGAGCCCAGCTCTTTCCAGCCTAACTCTTTCAGTCCAAGCCTCCCTCTCTATCCCCTTTGTTTCTTTAGCCCCCTAAATTTTTTTCCTGGCTGGTTTTCTTTGCTGGTTCTAGCACCTTGCTACGGTGTGCCTTTCTCTCAGAGGTCCGTGGGAACAACTCACTGGCTCCCAGATGATCCCCACCCAAACTGTTCCCCAGAGAAAGGGACCTTGGAGGCTGGGGTGTTCTGGGTCTGGTGAGGGCTGAGCAGGCCAAGCAGTCAGGCTCCTTTAGGCACCAGAACCACAGAGTCATACCCAGCCCAGCCTTGGGGATGCTGTCTAGGAAACTTTGCTTCCTTATGAAGTCAATACCAATAGCAAGGAGTCCCTAGTGATAGACAAGTCCTATGACCCTTTCGGAGGGCTGATCTATCCCTCTCCGGCCCCTCAGGCATCTTCCTCATCCTCATCTTCACCCACTTGACCCTGGCGAGGAAGAAGGACCTAGATCAGCCAGTAGACAGTGTGCCCCTGAAGGCGGCGGTTTAAATGGTCCAGGCAGCCCCTGCTGGGAACTTGGCCTCTGGCTCCATCTGAATCCACTGAGAGATGGCCCAGCACTCCAGATCCACGAGGGCCAGGACAGGGCAGAAGCCCCTTCACCTGCCCTAGGCTGGAGGCAACATCACCAGACGTATCTGCAGAGCCTGCACACTGACTAAATGGGCTGCCCATGGGAGCACTTCATATGGCTCACGTTTGTCCAATAATAAAGCCTCGGAGAACTGGGCATGGGTCCTAAAGGACTGTGGGCCCATGTCCAGGTGTCCATGTGCGTGTGTGCATTATCCATGTCCACGTGCCCTTTCATCCCTTCTCCATCTCCTGCTGCACAGCAAGGGTGTGGGGGCTTGAGGGATGAGCCTGCCGTCCCCTGCGGGGAAAGACACAGGGGCATCATATGGGCTCTTGGTGAGATCTTGAGGCTAGAGCAAGGTGGGTCATTTCTGTGGGCATTCGGAGAACACTGGCTGCAGGTCCTGCATGGGTTAACTGTCCAGGAGATGGTTGAGGAGGGTGTCCCTGAGAGTGTCATTTCTGTGTTTGCCTGGATATCATCTTTGCTCTGGGGGGTGCACCTTGTGAGTCCATGTCCTGTACTCGCGCGTGAGCATACTCGTGTCCCTGTATATGAGTCATCTGCACACAGGGGTGGGCAGAGGTCCCTCAGTCTCAGCAGGGGTCTGGGTAGGAATCGTGAGGGCCTGGGTAGGAATCCTCAGGGCCCCATGGAGCTGGAACAGGAGAGGTGAGGCTGGGGATCGGTCTCTCTGTACCCATGCTGGGCCCAAGGCACCTTTGGGTTTTACACACAGGCTGGTGACTGCATGGGGAGTCTGCAAAAAGAGAAGGGGGAATTATTCAGATGGACACCGCTGGGGTGGGAGAGGAACCCTCGTGGCTCACCCTGCCCCTGCCCCAGGTGAACCCCTTCCCCCGGCTGAAGATTAAGCCATGGCCCTGGTGCTAAGCCCTGACCACATCTCCAGACTGACCTCTAATCCCTGACCCTTGACTGACCCCAGACACATGCTGATCCCCCACGCCTTCATCCCAACGGTCTCTGGGGAGCCGGGGTGGGACTTGTTGTCCCAGGCACCCTGAGCTGATGATGGTAAATCACGGGGAAGGGAGAAAAACAACCTCATTGGGGCCCAGGCCCTATTTTTAGGAGATAATCTCTTCACTCCTGGCAGATTCTGTGGGATGGAGGCCAACCCCAGCCAAGAGAGATGGGGCAGGCATCCTGGCTGGCCTGGGGGAGCGTGGGAAACTCAGCCTGGATCCCCAGCCCAGGGAGAGACCCTGAGGCTGATACCAGCCACTCTGGGCCCAGGTCCCCTCTCCCCACCCACAGCCCCATCCGCCACGGGAGGCTCTGCTGACTACTGTGGTCCACCAGAGCTTCCTGCCCCTCTCCTAGGATCCTCTGCTTGGCCTGTACCCACTCAGAAGTCTTCAGGGTGCAAAGTTCTTCGAAAGCAGATCTCATCTAATCTTTCCGTCAACCTACGAGGGCCGGTTTATTGGCCCCATTTTCCAGGGAAGGATCTTGAAGGTCAGGGAGATTAAGGGCTGCAGCTGGCAGTCTTAGAAGCAGGGCACAATGTGAGACTGTCTTGTCAAGGTTTATCTTACCTCTCCAGCAGTGTCCGCAGCCTTCAGCTGGGCTCTGCTCCCCTGAGATCCCCCAGAAGAGCCTTAGAGATCACCCAGGCCAGCAACTTCTAATCAAGTTGGAAAAGTAAACCACAAAGAGGTGGGGAGACCTTCCCAAATTCATCCAGCCAGTGGGATGCAGCACCTGAGCTGGAACCTTGGAATCACCTGCTTTCTGGGTCCTTGTTCTGGATAGATAGATAGGCTGATAGGTGGGTGAGTGGATGCGTGGATGGATGGGTGGGTTGGTGGATGATGGATGGGTAGATGGGTAGATGGATGGATAGGTGGGGGGGGGGTAAGTGGATGGATGTATGGGATGGTAAGCAGGTAGCTGGGACCCCAGCCAAGGAAAGGATGGATGACAGGATACCAGGGCATATTAAGGCATCTGCCCCAATTTGAGGGTTCCTTTCTTAAGCCTCCAGACCTCAAAATACTTTCTGCTTGTGGGGCTGACAACAGGGTCCACAATCCCCAGTTTTCCTGAGCATTTGTGGACATAAGCCTCTCCTGCAATCCTCAGCCCCTTCGATAGAGGAAAGTGAGGGTCATAGAGGGGCGTGGCTTCTCCTGGGTCTCAGAGGGAGAGGAACAAGAAGCTGGTGCTTGTTTGTGGGCTTGGCGGTAGGTCAGCAAGTGCTTGTGCAGATTCGCGCTAGTGAGGCTGGCCTCACTCTGCAGGCGGCGGGGCCTGGACCCTGCGAGGGCAAAGTGGAGGATAACTGGAGGCTCAGTGTGGGCAGAAGAACACGGGATTCATGCTCTGCCTCATCCTTGCTGTGCGTTCCCAGGTGAGTCTCTTTACCTCTCTGAGCCTCGGTTTATTTGTTGATAAAATGGGCCTGGCTCAGATGGAGTTGTTGAGAAAACTACGCAAGATAATCCCCCAAAAATGTGTAGCACGATGCCGGGCACACAGCAGGAGCTCAATCAACATGGCTTTCCCTGGTCCATGGACTGTGGGGAGGACTTACCTCAGATGTCTATAGCCACAGACTCTCACACACTCCCCATAGGCCCCATGGGCCCAGGCTTTTGCGGGGCGGAGTGTGGAGAGGGGCCCCAACTCCAGCTCTCACACGGCCCTGGGAAGACATCTGCCTCCAGCCTTGGCTCCTTGCCAGCTCCAAGGCTCTCTCTGGGTGACGCTGAGGGTTCTCATGGGGTTCAGACTTGTCTGGAGACTCCCCCGGTGCGGAGCTCATGGTCTCCCTCTCCCAGGCTCCTTCCAGAGGCACAGGGCCAGATCAAAGGGACCCAGCACTGAGGATTGGGAGGCGGGCTTGGAAAGAATGTAAACATGAGGATATTTTTAAACATTTTCCAGCTCCAGAGATTAGGGCTCTTGAAGCAAGAGGCCCAGAGGTCAGTCCGGCCCTTGCTCACAAGGGAAGAAACAGCCTTGGGACCTCAGAGACCCCCACCCCACTCACATCCACCAATACCCATCCTAAGACTCTAGCTTGGGCCTCAGGGCAGGAGTTCTTCCTCTGATCTCACCTCCAGACGTCCTGCTGCTGCTGTGGGGTAATGTGTTTCTAATGAGGGGGCCTCAGGGACACGTGAGGACCCAAAGGGTTGAGGGGTTTTGGGGGCCTACCTGAGAGCTAGTGCTAAGAGACTGAGCCTGGAGACCCCATGGCAGCCCTGTCACTCCATCAGGTGTGCGTGTGTGCCTGTGTGCACACGCATGTGTCTATGGGTGTGTAAGTGTGCGTTAAACTCTAGGCTGCGTGGTGTAAGCATGCGAGGAACCCATCCCAGCCCCTTCCTTCTTCCCCCTCCCTAGCATCCCTGGCCCCTTCCCCACGGGACTCCTTGGGTCAGCGGGAGACATGGGGCGGTGGGCGGGAGGTAGGCTTGAGGGTCAAGGAGAAGAGAACAGGGAAGATGAGGAGAGCAAGAGTGCTGGGAGGGGTGAGGAGGCTGGGGGAGGAGCTGGGTCCAGGTCTGAGCCATGCAGTGAGTCAGGCTGTGAGAGCTTCAGGGGCCACCGATCTGGGGACTGGAGAACTCAGCCTCATCTCCCTTAATTACCCCCAGGTGTCACAGTGACTCAGGAACTTGGATGCAAGCCTCCTTAGATCTCCCTGCTTCAGATGTCGTGGTGATGCTCATCCTGGGTTCCATGACAACAGCCTCTTCCCTCAGAGTGATGCAGCCACCCTTGCACACCCAGGTGATGCAGCGGAGCACACACAGGAGTGTCACAGGGAGACTCATAGAGGGGACTCAGCCACAACACGTGCCATATCCCAGGGACTCCCATACCCTTACCCCATCCACATCCCCACTGACCAGGAAGTCAAAGGGTCGGAGTTCACATGGGCACTCAGGAGATGCCAGGCAGCAGGTACCAGGACAACAAGGGCCCCTAGCATGTTGAGAGGACTTGCTGGCCATTTTCCATGCTTCAGGGGGCTGCTGTGCTACCTTACCCTGCTTCTCGGCCCAGAGAGGGACAGTGTCCGGCTCCAGGTCACACAGCTCGTCGGTGGAGGGCAGGGCTCAGGCCCCAGGCCAGGATCCACAAGGCAGTGTGCTCCCCTCCACGTCCCTTCCACTGAGGCAGCAGGGGAAGAGGATGAGGCTTGGTGCTTTATCATAAGGTGCGGTGGGACTTAAGGACAATGGGTGGGAGGTGGCGAATGAGTCTGATAGGAAGAGGGAGCTGGAGACTTGTCCTCAATCTGCGGGCCAGAGCTGCCTGCCTGAAGCTGTTGCTGTGCTGTCCCTGTGTACATGCCCACTCAGCAGGGCTGTTGCTATTCTTACCCACTTGGTGGTGGCAGCAGGGTCAGAGATAGTGGCTAGGTGGGAGCGAGTCATGAGCACCAGTCCCTTATCGGACACGTTCCCTGGAAACTTGGCAGGGGCTTCCAGGCTCTGGGAGCCTGGGCAGGGCGGGTGAGGTAGTCACAGGGACAGGGTGGGGGGATGGGCTCACTCGGAACAAGGCCCTGTGCCAGCTCAGCTATCTCTCCTACAGCTAGGCAAGTTCCCATCAGAATTGGCCAGGGGTTTCCAGTGGAATTTCTTCCCATGTGGTCATTAAGACCCTCAAGTCATCCTTAGCTTCCTACCCAGTCCACCCCAGAATGGACCACCTCTGAGCTTTCAATGCCCGAGAAGGTAAGGTGTTGGTTTCCCCAGCGAGGCTGTAGGCAGGGGCCACATTTACAGGGAGAGCACTGTACTGTGAGCCACAGGGGCCCAGGCTGACCGCTGTCCTGCCCACTTTCTAGCTGTGTGACCTTGGGTAAGTCACTTCCCTTCTCTGAACTTCTGTTTCCTTACCATTTCCGGGGCTGTTGTAGGGATGACGAAGTCCAACAGTCAGGAAGGTGGACTGAGGGCTGCAAATACGTGTGTGTCTCTGCACACGGCCAGGATGGGGAGAGGGAGACACGTGGGTTCCCCACCTTGGAGACTCCCGCCCCATGGATTTTCCATTGGCACGTCGGCACCCTCTCCCCAAAATAGTCCCTACGAGCCGTATGCGACAGAGCCCAGACTGAGGGGACTTTTTTTAGCCACCCTTTGATTGTCAGCTCTTGAGCAGCCGCTATTTTGAGCCCCAACGCCTAAAGGAGCAGGGCCAAGTGAGGGCTGGGGTCAGCTCAGTGGGTCTGGCTGGCTCCCCGAAGGCATCCCCGAGGGGGCCAGCCATGCCCTCGCAGGCCCAGCGCTGCTGGCAAGGAGAACACAGCATCCCCTGTGTATTGGGCCTGAGGGCTCAGTAGTCCACCTCCAGGGAAGCTGCAGACCTGGCAAAAACCATCCTCATTTATGGCACTCACCCCACAGGCCACTGGCCGTGGCTCCCGAGAGAAGAGCACGTTGTAGGGATTAACTGAGATAACACAAGCAAAACCCTTACTTAGCACAGGGGCTGACACGTAATTGGCCCTCAAAAAATGGGAATAGCTAGTATTATTATTGTCATCACAGCTACAGTCATTCTTGGTTTTGTTGTTACAGTAACATTTTTACCAGGTTTCCTTCTAGTCTTTTTTCTGTGCCTTTATCTTATGTCACTGAGTTCAGGGCACAAAACTCCTCCCCCCTCCACACACTTGATTTCAGCAGAAAGGAGTCCATAAGTCTGCTGGGGTACCTCTCTCTGCATCTCTGGGCTCCACTCCCAGGGATCACCCCTCTATAAATAGTCTTTGGGGTCCATGACCCCTAAGACTGTACTTGACCTTCCAGAGTGTCTATGGTATGCCCATAGCTTCTGTCATCTCCTCAAATGTCATCAACCACTGCCCCATAGGATTCCAGGGCTCCAGAATCTGAAAGTTAAGTTTAGGAGCTGGTTTCCCAGATGGCTCCTGAACCTGGATTCTAGAACTCTCTGGCTAACACTTAAGGAAATGGGGCTTGTTTCCACAGATAGATGTGAGAAAGAATTTTCTGGCTGTTCAGGTGCATAAGATTAAGCAATGGATCATGAGGACAAATGATCCATTTGTCAGTTTCCTAGTCTTTGTCCGGGTCGGGGGAGGGTGTGGGCTGCCAGGAAGAAGGGATGGGGGTAGGAAGACAGATTCTGGAACGTGTCTGGGCAGGGCAAGACAGGGAGCGTGGCTGAGCCAGGCCTCCGCCTTCCCCACTGGGGTCATTTCCCAGCAGGGCAGCAAGGTCAGCCGGGACTGGGGAGTCATACGTTTTACCCTCACCCCAAGGGGTTACTGCGCAAGGTGAGACTTCCTTGTTACCCGAAGGACAAAAATAGATCCCAGGTGATGGTCTGTGATCCATGCCCAGAACCACCAAGGTTATTCTGAGAGTGGCAGGCACAGGGCCAGCCCAGGCTCAGTCAAATGGGACTGAGCTGGAAGTGGCATCCTCAGCCTGCAGGCTGTCCCTGCCATTTTGGGAATCCTGAATGGGGTGGGGGGACTGGAGCCATAAGCAGGCCGGCCCACGATAGGTGGGCTTAGATAGAATTCTGACTTGGCCATGTGACCTTGGGCAAGCCACTTGGTATCTCCCAGCGTCAGCTTCCTTGTCAAACGATGGGGACCTTGATCCCTGCTTCTCAGGGTGGTTGAGAGAACGCTGTGAAGCTGACAGATGGTGCTCAATAAGTGCATGAATCTCCACTTCAGCTGTCCTAGAATCCAGAGACGGGACTTCCCTGGCAGTCCGGTGGTTAGGACTCCACACTTCTACCGCAGGGGGCATGAGTTTGACCCCTGGTTGGGGAACTAAGATCCCACATGCCGCGTGGCACGGCTTAAAAAAAAAAAAAGAATCCAGAGAAGACAAGGGCGTTGCCTGTGTAGCTCCGCCACCAAAACGCCCCTTCCCCGCCAATCTGAAGGAACCGGAGTCAGGCACAAAAGCACATTTCTGGAAGGGCCAGTGGGGATTTTCCAGGAACAACTCCATCCAGCTGGAGAATTCCATTTCTGGCCCTGCTGCCCAGGGCTCAGGCTAAGGAGGGCACGCTCTGGCTCATTCCAGTTCTGCCCAGTTCCTGCTCCTCGCCTGCAAAGCCCAGATCAGGGTGTCCCACACTATTCTCTTGCTGTTTGCTCTGGAGCGTGAGGGACCTGAGGTTCTGAGGTCCCCCTTGGAGCCCTGACACAGAACAGTGCTGGGCACGCAATTGGTCCTCTCCTGACCCCCCACCCCTTCCTGGGGTCCTCCCTTTCCTTCATCCAACATGTCTTAGCGTTTTCCATGGAGCCAGCCCCTGACCTCGGGGTCACCCCCGATGAACACGGACAAGCCGTTATGATGGACACTGACCTGGGGGACAGGTGGCACCTGACCCAGCTCAGGGGTGGAGGTGACCCAGGCAGCTGGAGTGGGGAAGTGTAGCCAGTTTGGGACAGCTGCCTGGGCAGAGGCTCAGAGGGTTAAGACTTACTGGGATGTTTCCGTGAAGCATGTTTCCGTGAAGGAGAATGGGTTTGAGGGAGTCGGGTGGGCATTGAGGTCCAGGTGGGAGCTGAACTGAACTCATTTATTTACTGAGCTGGAACTGGACCCCAGTCCCCTTCCCAGTCCAGGCCTCTCCCCTCCACAGCTACCCGCACGAACCTGGGTTTGTCGAGAAACGGGGGGAGTCCTCTCAGGGGAAGGCCAGACTGGCAAGTAGGAATCTCAAGACATAACAGGGCATTAAAGCTGGGCCTAAGGGGACGCAGCTCAGCTCACCACAAGGGATATTCCACCCTCTAGGATATTCCTGCACCCACAAAATGCACTTTCTGCCCAGAAAGGTCCCTGTGGAGTGACAGGACACTCAGATCTGCTGGGAGCAAAGCTCTTGTAGAGTCCCAGCTGGGCCTCATGGACCCCTAGACCCATCCTGCCATTTTATCACAACTTCAGCCCAGCACCTGTGCCGTATCCAGCTTCGGCCACCGCTCCGCCCCTCGGGACGGGAACACGGTCCCCCCCCACACTGAAGGCTGGCGCCAAGGTTTATGATCCAGCACAAAAGACGCTGAGAGCCACAAGGGTGGAAAAAGTTAGCCAGTTCTAAATCAGCCAGTCTTTGGGTGATCTCATCCCCTTCCCAATATAGTCGCAGTCCCCTCCCCCATGAACCAGCCCCTGGCCAATGCAGTTATTCACGAGGGATCTGGTGGAGGTGGAGGGGCGGACTGCGTGTGTGTGTGTGTGTGTGTGTGTGTGTGTGAGAGTCCTGGGGGGAGGGATTTCAACTTGGGGTTGTACTGTACATTCTGTTTTGCAATCTGATTTCCTATCCCCTCATTTACAGAATTTACATTTAGTAGTTTTCCTGTCAAATAATAAAGATCTTCCATCATCACTTTATTTTTTCACTATCACTTTTAAAGTCCACCAGGATGGATGTGCTAGAATCTCTTTGTCCAGTATGCAGAGGAAGGACATGTCAGCGGTGTCCAGTTTCTCTTTCTTACGAATACCAGTGCTAACCATTTTTGTTCAAACCCCTTTGTACAGTTGCCTGATCCTCCCTCCCTCCCTCCCTCCCTCCCTCCCTCTCTGTCTGTCTGTCTCTCTCTTTCTGATAAATTCTAACAGGTGCTGGGTGAGAGAACAGGCTTCACTGTATGACTGATGAGTTCTGAACCCTCCCCTAAGCCAGAGGTGCCAGGCCCAGGGCAGGGAGAGGATCCGAGACCAATCCAGGGCCATGGGGTCAGGGGAACAGGGCAGGCTGTGGTCTGCTGGTGCCTCCTGCTGCTCAAAGCCAGCCTCCACCCCTAGCTTCCACCTGCTCTTGCCTTCCCAACCCCATAGGCCAGACTGACTGGGGACGCAGAAAAAGGCCATATACGAGGTCTGTCCTGTGTTGTATTCACATAGTCCCACCCCAGGCACAAGGGGACCCCACAGTCCATCCAGTTCTCGTCTTGCCAAGTACTCCCCGCAGCTTCTGCTAGAATGCTTCTATGGACCAAGAGCTTACTCCATCCTGCCAGGCTTTTGGGGGGCAGACAGGGCATTTTTTAAAAAATCAGATGAGTAGATATTCAACAGAATTGCATGGTCTCTTAGCAATTGCACGAAAGCTACATGGAAGCTTTGGAGACAAGCACCAGGGTTTGAAACTCAGCTCTGCATTTACTAGTTTTATGACCTTGGGCACATAATTTTACCCCTCCAGGTTCAGTTTCATCATCTGCAAAATGGGTTCATAATACTTGCTTCATATGGTTGCGAGGACAAGGGATTGGCTCTTGTGATTATGGAGGTTAAGTCCCACCATCTGCTGTGCAAGCTGGAGGCTCAGGAAAGCCAGTGGTGTGGTTCCAGTCCAAATCCAAAGGCCTACGAACCAGAGGAGCCAAGGATGTAAGTCCCAGTCAGATTCCAAAGGCCTGAGATGTCCGAGGTCAGAAGATGGATGTCCCAGCTCAACAGAGAGCAACTTTCCTCTTCCTTCCACTTTTTTGTTCTATCCCAGCCCTCAATGGATTAGATGATGTCCACCCACTTCTTTACTCAGTCTACTGATTAAAATGCTAATCTCTTCTGGAAACACCCTCACAGATGTGGACCTTAAAACCCTTACCTTAAACCACAGCCAGGAATAAGAGGTGGAGGGTTCTAGGCTATATCCCAGAGGTGACAGGGCGCTGGCCTGACCCTTAGAAGAGGTGACTCCAGCTTGTGGGGTAAGACAAAGACCGCTTTCTCTTTTCTCACTCCTTCCTCTATGTGTGACTGTCGTGCCCGCACACCTGGCGAGGAGGATTCTGAGCCTTCCCCCAAGGGTGATGGTTTGGAGCAGAGGTGTGACACTGTCAGATTTGAGTCTGACCAAGGCAGCTCTGATAGCTGTATGCTGGGAGGGGTTGACAAGAGGGGGCATCTATTGTTTGGGGGTGGAGGAGGGTAAAGGTGGTTTGGACCATTCTTGGGGCTGGGACAGGTGGTGGGCGGGAGGGAGTGAACCCCAAAGCTGCTGGGGTGGGAGAGGGGCTGTGGGACTGGCTGCAGGGAGCGGAGCGTGGAGGTGGGAAGGGTTCAGAGGTGTGGGGCAGTCCCCAGAAAGGAACACCCACAGTGGGGGAGACCAGAAAAGGTGGCAGCCAACCCCTCGCCTCTCTTGGGATCCCAACAGCCCCTTCCCCACAAGGCAGGGTTGTGTGACCGCAGGACAGGGTCCTTCCCCTCCTACCACCCACTCTTTCAAGCCGCAAGGACATCCAGGGTCAGGTGAGGCTCCCGGAAGGGTGTTCCTGGCCGCAGTCCCTGGACACCCTGCTCCACCTGGGCGTGAGCCTTAGGGCCTCGTTTTCTCTGGAACACTTTCCTCCCACTCCTGCTGCAGCTGACGCCAACGTGGCTCGATGGTGACATCTAGAGGCAGCCACCCGCCTCATGTTGCTTGACCACAGCATCCCACAGCAAAGGCCTGTGCCATCAGGGCTCCACGTTGGTGTTCCTGTCATGCCATCCTCAGATTTAGAAACCAAGCCACCAGGCAGAGCTCTGAAGAGGTCTAGCTCCTCCACCCTTCCCTGCCAAAGCCCAGTGTGTGGTCAGCAAGGCCCCTGGAACCCCAAGTCAGCCTGTGGACACCCTCCCCTTCCACAACCAAGGAGCATCTTGGCTTATTGATGACATTCCCCCGTCCCCCCACCCACTGCTCTGCTTTGTTTCAGAGGAAGGGTCATCCCAGCAGCTCAGCTCTCACAAAGCCAACTTCTCATCTCTACCTCACTGTCTAGGCCCATCCTGTGTCCTGAGTCCCACGTGAGAATACCCAATGGCCCTCATCTTTCCTTAGTGAGCTTTTTAGCTAATTGTTCATTTTCATCCATCCACGCCCACGGTCTTTTCTGGGTCTGGACACTCCTCACCTGCCTCTCCTCACTTCCATGCCACCCACTCAGTTTTCCTCCTACTTCTCTGGTCTCTCTTTTGCTGGTTCCTCTCTATCTGCTCCTCCCTTGATCATCCATTCATCCATCCATCCATCCATCCATCCATCCATCCATCCACCCATCCATCCACCCATCTGCCCCCCATCCCTCCTTATTCATTGTACAGTCAGTAAGGCAGGGGGCTAAGCCTGACATTACAGGGATGAGGGTGGGGAGGAGAAAAACAAGGACAAATGCCCAGCAGCACCTGGTGGCAACACCGCAGGGAAAGTGGGGGAATTGAGGTGAGACTTTCTGCGTTGCCCCCACCCCACTCCGTGCTGATGAAGAGCAAGCCATGTCCTCTCTGAGGTCGCTGCGTGGCCTTGTCCACTTCCCCATTCCCAGAGATCACCCGAGGGGCTCCTTCTTGCCCTCTCAGCCACTTTTGGCCAGCTCCCCCTCAACCTTCACTATAACGCTTGCCCCTACTTCCACAATATCCCCAGAGCCCGTCCCAGACCCCCGGGCTGGCCCTTCCCCGTCCCCACTGTGCCCAGTGTCATGAGCCAATCCCTGGACAGCTCTGCATGCCCGGCCCCGGGGCCACACAAGGTGTTTGCAGGTGAACTGGACAGAGCAGCAGCCCATGGCAGACATTCCTTCTATTCATCTGCTGCGCGGAGAATGGCGCTGTGAAGCCTCACACCTCAGATGGGACTCGAACCCACAATCTTCCAACTGAAAACCACAACTCGTCTCAGGACTTAACGAAACTCAGGTTCTTTATGTCTCGGCGCAGAAGTAATTCAGCAAGAGGCAAAGTGACAGGTAAGAAGTAAATTTATTAATATCCTTTGTAAAGAGGTTGCAGGAAAATGGGGCCTGAGAGGATGGTCATGTCCCAGGTCTCTGTCGAGTTCCTGGGACGGGCTGCCAAGTGAGGGTCCTTGGCTTCATGCAGGGGAGAATTCAAGAGCTAGCGAGCCGTAGTAAAGTGAAAGCAGAGATACACATTTCAATAGGCAGAAGGTGAGGGGGCCCCGAAATATGGGGTGGTTAGTTTTTTGGTTTGGGTTTTTTTTAAATTTATTTTATTTATTATTTATTTTTGGCTGCGTTGGGTCTTCGTTGCTGCGCGCCTGCTTTCTCTAGTGGCCGTGAGCAGGGGCTTCTCTTCACTGCGGTGCAGGGGCTTCTCATTGCGGTGGCTTCTTATTGTGGAGCACGGGCTCTAGGCACGTGGGCTTCAGTAGTTGCGGTACGCGGGCTCAGTAGTTGTGGCTCGCAGGCTCTAGAGTTCAGGCTCAGTAGTTGTGGCTCACTGGCTTAGTTGCTCCGCGGCATGTGGGATCTTCCCGGACCAGGGTTCGAACCCGTGTCCCCTGCATTGGCGGGCAGATTCTTAACCACTGTACCCCACTTCTTTACTCAGTCTACTGATTAAAATGCTAATCTCTTCTGGAAACACCCTCACAGATGTGGACCTTAAAACCCTTACCTTAAACCACAGCCAGGAATAAGAGGTGGAGGGTTCTAGGCTATATCCCAGAGGTGACAGGGCGCTGGCCTGACCCTTAGAAGAGGTGACTCCAGCTTGTGGGGTAAGACAAAGACCGCTTTCTCTTTTCTCACTCCTTCCTCTATGTGTGACTGTCGTGCCCGCACACCTGGCGAGGAGGATTCTGAGCCTTCCCCCAAGGGTGATGGTTTGGAGCAGAGGTGTGACACTGTCAGATTTGAGTCTGACCAAGGCAGCTCTGATAGCTGTATGCTGGGAGGGGTTGACAAGAGGGGGCATCTATTGTTTGGGGGTGGAGGAGGGTAAAGGTGGTTTGGACCATTCTTGGGGCTGGGACAGGTGGTGGGCGGGAGGGAGTGAACCCCAAAGCTGCTGGGGTGGGAGAGGGGCTGTGGGACTGGCTGCAGGGAGCGGAGCGTGGAGGTGGGAAGGGTTCAGAGGTGTGGGGCAGTCCCCAGAAAGGAACACCCACAGTGGGGGAGACCAGAAAAGGTGGCAGCCAACCCCTCGCCTCTCTTGGGATCCCAACAGCCCCTTCCCCACAAGGCAGGGTTGTGTGACCGCAGGACAGGGTCCTTCCCCTCCTACCACCCACTCTTTCAAGCCGCAAGGACATCCAGGGTCAGGTGAGGCTCCCGGAAGGGTGTTCCTGGCCGCAGTCCCTGGACACCCTGCTCCACCTGGGCGTGAGCCTTAGGGCCTCGTTTTCTCTGGAACACTTTCCTCCCACTCCTGCTGCAGCTGACGCCAACGTGGCTCGATGGTGACATCTAGAGGCAGCCACCCGCCTCATGTTGCTTGACCACAGCATCCCACAGCAAAGGCCTGTGCCATCAGGGCTCCACGTTGGTGTTCCTGTCATGCCATCCTCAGATTTAGAAACCAAGCCACCAGGCAGAGCTCTGAAGAGGTCTAGCTCCTCCACCCTTCCCTGCCAAAGCCCAGTGTGTGGTCAGCAAGGCCCCTGGAACCCCAAGTCAGCCTGTGGACACCCTCCCCTTCCACAACCAAGGAGCATCTTGGCTTATTGATGACATTCCCCCGTCCCCCCACCCACTGCTCTGCTTTGTTTCAGAGGAAGGGTCATCCCAGCAGCTCAGCTCTCACAAAGCCAACTTCTCATCTCTACCTCACTGTCTAGGCCCATCCTGTGTCCTGAGTCCCACGTGAGAATACCCAATGGCCCTCATCTTTCCTTAGTGAGCTTTTTAGCTAATTGTTCATTTTCATCCATCCACGCCCACGGTCTTTTCTGGGTCTGGACACTCCTCACCTGCCTCTCCTCACTTCCATGCCACCCACTCAGTTTTCCTCCTACTTCTCTGGTCTCTCTTTTGCTGGTTCCTCTCTATCTGCTCCTCCCTTGATCATCCATTCATCCATCCATCCATCCATCCATCCATCCATCCATCCATCCATCCATCCATCCATCCATCCATCCATCCATCCATCCATCCATCCATCCATCCATCCATCCATCCATCCATCCATCCATCCATCCATCCATCCATCCATCCATCCATCCATCCATCCATCCATCCATCCATCCATCCATCCATCCATCCATCCATCCATCCATCCATCCATCCATCCATCCATCCATCCATCCATCCATCCATCCATCCATCCATCCATCCATCCATCCATCCATCCATCCATCCATCCATCCATCCATCCATCCATCCATCCATCCATCCATCCATCCATCCACCCATCCATCCACCCATCTGCCCCCCATCCCTCCTTATTCATTGTACAGTCAGTAAGGCAGGGGGCTAAGCCTGACATTACAGGGATGAGGGTGGGGAGGAGAAAAACAAGGACAAATGCCCAGCAGCACCTGGTGGCAACACCGCAGGGAAAGTGGGGGAATTGAGGTGAGACTTTCTGCGTTGCCCCCACCCCACTCCGTGCTGATGAAGAGCAAGCCATGTCCTCTCTGAGGTCGCTGCGTGGCCTTGTCCACTTCCCCATCCCCAGAGATCACCCGAGGGGCTCCTTCTTGCCCTCTCAGCCACTTTTGGCCAGCTCCCCCTCAACCTTCACTATAACGCTTGCCCCTACTTCCACAATATCCCCAGAGCCCGTCCCAGACCCCCGGGCTGGCCCTTCCCCGTCCCCACTGTGCCCAGTGTCATGAGCCAATCCCTGGACAGCTCTGCATGCCCGGCCCCGGGGCCACACAAGGTGTTTGCAGGTGAACTGGACAGAGCAGCAGCCCATGGCAGACATTCCTTCTATTCATCTGCTGCGCGGAGAATGGCGCTGTGAAGCCTCACACCTCAGATGGGACTCGAACCCACAATCTTCCAACTGAAAACCACAACTCGTCTCAGGACTCAACGAAACTCAGGTTCTTTATGTCTCGGCGCAGAAGTAATTCAGCAAGAGGCAAAGTGACAGGTAAGAAGTAAATTTATTAATATCCTTTGTAAAGAGGTTGCAGGAAAATGGGGCCTGAGAGGATGGTCATGTCCCAGGTCTCTGTCGAGTTCCTGGGACGGGCTGCCAAGTGAGGGTCCTTGGCTTCATGCAGGGGAGAATTCAAGAGCTAGCGAGCCGTAGTAAAGTGAAAGCAGAGATACACATTTCAATAGGCAGAAGGTGAGGGGGCCCCGAAATATGGGGTGGTTAGTTTTTTGGTTTGGGTTTTTTTTAAATTTATTTTATTTATTATTTATTTTTGGCTGCGTTGGGTCTTCGTTGCTGCGCGCCTGCTTTCTCTAGTGGCCGTGAGCAGGGGCTTCTCTTCACTGCGGTGCAGGGGCTTCTCATTGCGGTGGCTTCTTATTGTGGAGCACGGGCTCTAGGCACGTGGGCTTCAGTAGTTGCGGTACGCGGGCTCAGTAGTTGTGGCTCGCAGGCTCTAGAGTTCAGGCTCAGTAGTTGTGGCTCACTGGCTTAGTTGCTCCGCGGCATGTGGGATCTTCCCGGACCAGGGTTCGAACCCGTGTCCCCTGCATTGGCGGGCAGATTCTTAACCACTGTACCACCAGGGAACTCCCTAGGTGGTTAGTTTTTATGGGCTGGGTAATTTCATAGGCTAATAAGTGGGAGGATTATTCCAACTATTTTGGGGAAAGGGAAGGGATTTCCAGGGTGATGTCTTGGTAATCTCAATCATCCGCCTTCTGGTTGCAACCAGTCTGAGGTCCACAGTGCTTGGGGTCAGCACGCAGTCACCATCCTCCACCTGGGGTGGGGGGGGTGGGGTTTAGTTCCTTCAGAACAACTCAAAGCTAAGTGTCAGATTGTTCTGCATTTGCCTTGAGGAGGAACTGTTTTATCCACGAGCTATTGTCATTACTTTTCTTGTTTAACTGCTTTTCCTTTGTTTCTGAATTCCCTCACTTCCCTAATTAGTAACTCTTGTGCCGCTGTTTGGAACTCTGGGAAAGTCTAGAAGACCAGGGCCTTTTCTACAAATAAAAAACAGGAGACGGGAGGTGGGGGGCAGCTTTTGTATCCAGGAGGGCCCCACAGGGTCCTGTTCGGTTTCACTTATTCCCTCGCCAGTGAAAGTCGGAAGTGGAACTCTGGCCCCCTTAATCCCTGCTTGCTCCTCCCAGCCAGGAACAGGTAAGGTCAGGGGTCAATGGAACAAAGACACTATGACCCATGGAAGTCCAGCAGAGGTTCACCCATCCATCCCAGAGGGAGCTGCTTGGAGTGCCAGCTACCCACGATACAGAGGGTCACTAGCCTGGGAACTACTTAAGGCCATTTAGTAGCATCAAGTAAAATGGAAGCAAAAACTCTAGAGGTGAAAAGAACAGTATAAATTGACTTCCTCCTCTAGTTAAAGAGCTCAATGTTTAAAATTATATTCTCCCTGTTTTCCCTCTATTTTTATCGAGTTTCAAATGATGGGATATTGGAATGCATGGGTTATCCATCTAGCTTCTTGTCAGCACGCCCTACTTCTCCACCCACCCACCCTGTGCCAAAAGTGGGCCGTGAGATTTTTCCTGCATTATTATCCCTTTCTGAAAGCCCAGTATTGGGACATGTGCACAGCACAGTGGACTTGGTTCAAATTCCTGCCCTACTACAGTGTCAGCGGCAAGTTTTCAAGCCTCCGGGCCTGTTTTTATCATGTTATAAAGAAGGAAACAGCTCCTCCATTACCCTCAGCAGACCTCAAACATTCCCTTTTCTACCTTTGTCTCCCCCAAATCTGCTCCTCCTCAAGGCCCAGTTTAACCTCCCTAGCCCATACTAAATTTAATAACTTAATAGTTGTATTTGCACTTTAAGAAGCACCCGTTGGAGCTGTCCTTATGAGCTGTATCACTCAGAGGCAATGAGATAAAACTCAGTCAGTGGGGGTGGGATGGAGTGGGGTCTTCAACTCTATCTAGGTAGCTGCCTAGACATTTTCCCCAAAGCTGGCTCTGAATTTTTTTTTTTTTTTTTTTTTTTTTTTTTTTTGTGGTATGCGGGCCTCCCCCCGCCGCGGCCTCTCCCGTCGCGGAGCACAGGCTCCGGACGCGCAGGCCCAGCGGCCACGGCTCACGGGCCCAGCCGCTCCGCGGCTCGCGGGATCCTCCCAGACCGGGGCGCGAACCCGGCTCCCCTGCATCGGCAGGCGGACGCGCAACCACTGCGCCACCAGGGAAGCCCTGGCTCTGAATTTAAGATTACCATAGAAGCTGGTTTTACAAGGCCAGTTAAATAATGTGAAATCCCAGCAGGCCTTGGCCCTGAGTATGTGGAGATCCTCACAACAAAAGCCTTCACACTTCCTTTTCATTCTTTTCAGCTTCCCACACACTGTTAACATTAAGCAAGGACTTCCTGTGTGCTCAGCAGTCATCGAAAATTTGCAAAGAAAATTTCTCTTTTGGGTGGACTATTGAACAGACCAGATAAAGGTGGTGAAACAAAGGATGGTCTAATCTAGTACCCTAAGGACCCTAAATATGAATATTCAAAAACAAAAGAAATCAAATCTCATTTTTCCTCTCTTATTTACAAGTTTCATTTAAATATCTCTCATGGTTAGAAAATCAATGTCAAAAAAACATTGGTATACAGTTTACAATACAAATGTCAGTAAATATTAAAGAACATGGTTAATAATTTTTCCAAGTAAATGTTTGTTAAGAAATATTTTCCAGGAGGCCAGTTAAACTAAACATCAGGTGCCCAAGGCATCGGGAACAGAGCCTCAGCCTGCTCAGGAGACGGTCGCACTGCAGTCCATGTGTGTTTTCCACTTGGTAACACACGTGGCAGCTCACAGGAAAAAGCGGTGCCACCAGCCTTTATTCCCCAGCCTCAAAGCCACACCAGGACGTTCTCTGCTATGGGAGTCATGTTCAGAGACAAATGAACCACTAACGATGAAACTAGGATAGCTCAGTTCCAGGATATCCTGATTTAACCTGGGAAGTTAAGGTTTCCCCAAAATTGTCAAACGAAAAATAGGTCACTAGAGGCTGATGGATGAAAGAGTTAAGCTAGACTCATTCTGAATACATTGTCGTGTTCTATACAATTAATTACTCTATTCTTTAATTCAAGTTTGAGCTGTTTCTATTTCCCTCATATAAAAGGTGTCAGCTCAGTTGTGTCTAACCTAAGTCTTAACCCACTCGATCTCTTAGGCCAATCGTACTTCTGGGAAAAATGTTTATATATTAACATACCTCAAAGTTTACACTTTCATTATAATAAATTAGCTTTAATGTTACAAATAACATCTCAGAAAACTGAATAAGTAACTTGACATAGCATACTAACTTGAATTTAGAACTTCTCTATCCATTTTGACCAATCCCCAGAATCAGCAGAACTGTATTATTTACATATAAAACAATATCTAAAATATGCCAATATTACCATTTCTCACCTAAAACAGTAAATATGCTGTTTAAAGCACCAAAGCATACTTTATTCAAAAGTGACATCCTAAACATTAAAGATTCAATCTCATTTTTTTAGTTCATTTCAGAAGTCTCAATATCAGAATCTTTACATAAAGGGAATGATAAGTGTTTTGGAAGACCTGACAAGTACCACCAACCCCCTCTCAAATCCCAGGGTCCTCAAGTGGTAGCCCATGTGCCTCAGGAAGGCCAGTGACAGCAGAACTGTGGTCAGGGAATCAGACATGCTGGGGTTTAACCAGGAGGTGCTCCTTGGAGCATTCATGGCAAGAGCAGACAGAGTTCACAATGGAAAAAGGCAGACAAGAAACCAGCCTTTCCTCTCTCTCAATATACCAATTAGAAAGCAGGAAATCTATTAGGCTGAGAAAAAACACAGATACCCTTGAAGGAACAGGTGGGAAGTCTGTATTCTCTCAACTGTCCCACAGGTTACTTAATCAGATATATTTATGACCCAAGCTAGGCTCCAAAACAGGATTCAGACACTGTAATCCCGGTAAATCAGAGAGTGCACCAGGGTTTAGCTGGCATAAAGAACAAGGATGTCAGACAAGCAGTCTTCGGCTCTAGTAACAAACCGTCATGCAAGGTGAATGATAGGGATTCACGTTTTATTTCTGAGTTAAGATCTAGGAGATCAGAAGGAATATTAATAGTTTCAGAATAAAAGGACCAAGGCTTAAGCACTCAAAGGAGAATTTCTTAGATGAAGCCATATCAGTAAATGCACAGGGAAATATCCGCAGGCTAGAAGTTTCTCAACACTTGAATGTCCTGAATGTGAACAAAAATGTGGAAGTCAAACCTAGCTATTTGCTTTCCTTTCAGTACGAAAGGGGGTGGAGAGAGCGATCAATGAAGATAGTGCAGGAACATAAAAAGTGTCAGTTTTGTGGGATTATATTTGTGTTTCCATTTAGGGACACATTTCCTGTTGTTTAAATGCTACAGCAATTCAGAACATGAAATTCAGCCCCCCAGAAAGGATCCACATGGTTTAATTTTCAAATAAACACAGACTGTGCAGCCCACAGAAGCCAGTACAGGTTCCTATACTAAACAAGGTCTAGTTCCCGAGGAGTAGCAATGGCCATTTATCCCACAGTCTATGGGCAAGTGTACCATCTGAAAAATCTCACTCCTCCCTCTTCCCCACTGCCCCTCGGGATGCAGCTAGGGAGACTTAGTGACTGTTCTCAGGTCCTTCATGTTTTTACCTCTCCAGATTCAGGCTGAATTTTAAGTCTAGAATCCACTGTATAAGCAGTCCTGCCTAAACTGTCTGTCACAATTACCACATGCAATCTTGAATTTTCTCCTTCCCTGCAACCATGTGAATTGGGAGCATTCTTTCTAGACAGTATTGCACAGTCAGCAGGAGGGTGAGGGAGCTCAGCACAGCAGAGGGGGAAGGAACATTAGGTGGAATTAGAAGAATGTTTGAGAGGTATAATTAGAAAGGTTAAGTGCTATGAGTAAATCTGCAGAGATTTACTAAACCCTGGAGGAAATTTTATTAATGCAGGAAAGGAGTTAAGGCTCAGACAGAAGTAACCTCCTAGCGTGGCTCAAAGGTTCAGGGGGTGGGACTCAGTGGAAAGGCCCGAAAGCTGCACAAATAAATTCAGCCGGTCCAGAGGCCTGGCCACCTTCACCCTCAGCTGAAAACCAAGAAAACTCATTCCAAGCATGCTCCCTTAGAGCAGGCCTGTTTGCAAGTTTGAGGACTCAATTTAAAATAAACTAAACTGGAACTAGAATGCAGCATTACAAAATGTTTTCACAAGTAAAATCACACACACACAAAAGTTAGAATATTGCATAGAAAAGTGTCCTGTAATATGCTTTGTAAACCTAGGTCTTTAGAAACTTCAAAATAAGAAACAAACAAAACCTCCCTTCATAGTCTAGAAGGCCATGATTACGAATTGAGAATTACCAACTTTGCAGATTTTTGTATCAAGACCTCAGAAGATCCTGAACTTCTTCATATCCTTAGAATCATGATTAATTTTACCCTTCGCAGGCTCAGGCTGACACAGTTCAACAACAGTGTCTTTATACAGGGACTTGGGTTGCACGAGCCCCAGCCAAGTCTACGGTCTCTGTGTTCCACCCTTTCTGCGTAGAAGAGGTGACTAAAACATGCAGGGACATAAAATCACTACTATGGTTTTTAATCCTAGGCTGTTTTTTCTCTCACATTAGTCTATTATTAAGCAAGCTACATCTGCCTGCCCTTTAACAACAAGGTCTAAATAGCCAGTTTAAGAGTAAGTGAAAATGTCTTAGAAGAGCATTTAAATTAACCTTGGCAACAGGATGGGAGACTCTTAACTCCCCTTGTAAGATGAACCAATCGAGTCTGAGTTAAAATACACCACAGTGACAGAGATATCATCCCTGTACATCCTTGCCAAGTCCTCCGGCAACGTCAGCATCGCCGACAGCCGCTCAGGCTCCATCTCCCCGTACTCGTTGCTCCCTATGGCGTATCTGATCAGACGTGTGGCTGCGTTTTGGTCGGTGGCGTGGAGCCCCTGGGCTTTCCTCTGCAGCAGCAGGCTCTGCATGAGTCCCAGGTTGGCGGGTCTCTGGGCCAGGTCTGGCTTGTGCCGACACACTTCAGCCAGGTGCTCCACCACCAGCCTCACCACATCCTCATTGCCCAGCACATCCCACAGGCCGTCAGAGGCCAGCACAAGGAACTTATCCTGGGGCCTCAGCCTGTGGTATGTGACCTCAGGCCTGGCCGTCAGGTAAGGTGGAGTGTAGTAGTGTGGGGGGGTGAACTGGTAAATGTTGAGGGCCTCGGTGTCAAAGCCCCGCTCCAGGACACTGCGCTGCAGCTCTTTACTCCACTTCAGCTGGACGTCCCCGAAGGCCCTGCAGGGCATGAGAACGCCCAGCAGCCTGTTGTCCATGATGATTGTCCTGTGCTCTGACTCAGGATGCTCCCTCTTTAGCCGTGACAGCTCGGTTGGGTTCCAGGCATTGTGGTCTCGGGTGAGGGGCAGACAAGACCACATGCCATTGTCCTCCTGGACACCAAGGATGGCCCGGCAGTCACCAGCGTTTGCCACATGCAAGTGAACTCCATCGACATGGGCCATGCAAGCTGTCGCCCCTGAGAAAGCAACCTGGAGTGAAAGGTTCCTGGTCATCTCATCTTCCAGGGCAGCCTGGATCTCTAGCGAGATGTCAGAATCCAGCCTCTGGAAGGAGTACATTAATGCTTCCTCAATGTTCAGCCCCATTTCCATGTGCAGGTTCAGCAGCTCCTGCCAGTAGACACGGAGGTGATCAAGGTGCACTGACGTGACATCCTTGTAGATACTGTCCCCTGGGTGCTTGAGCCACTGCAGAATGGGCAGCAGGGGCTTCATGCTTTCCATCGCCCCCTCCATCTGCTCCAGCGTCTGCTGGGACATCAGTGACACTGCCACATAGTAGAAGAGCCTCTCGCTCACCGCTTGAGCACATGCGTGGCCACCATGTCCATCGAAGACGCCAAACATCAGCCCATTGGTCTGCAGGCAGGCGGCTACACCTCCCCGGTCCTCCACTGGGAAATTGGCAGCCAGCTGGTTGCTCTCAAACCGCAACACCGAACTTGGGACTCCACTGACAAGGTCAAGAATCTTGTGGGCCGACTCACCGGCTCGCAGTACTTCATTTACCTGCTCAGGGCTGAGCGGCAAGTGGAAATCATCTTCCTCTGTTGATGTGTGTCTAAAGGCTTTCTGCAGAGCAATGCCACCACATGAGGCATTGTTTTTTAGGGTGACTGGCCCCTGGGGAAAGAGCCTCCATTTTGATTTAATCCTATTTGAGGCATACCTTGAATATAAACGTTGTCCCCCTTGTAATGTGGCAATGCTGTTTCTTGCAGAATTGAAAATCCAGTAGGACACAGTACTTGACATTCTGAAACTGTATGAGCGAATGTGTTCCTTCCGCAAAAAGGGTTTTTTTTAAACCTGAAAATTTAAGAGTTTAAGAAAGTTTTAAATTTAATTTTTTAAAAATAATGACTTCTGAAAACACTCAATCTCAAAATACTTAAGCAAGTCTCCATACCTCCCATTATGATATATAATCACATTTCAGAAAATGGGTTTTTAAACACTGATCTTAAAGAGTCACTGAGGGCTACCCCCAGGGGCCACCTTTTCCTCCTTCCCAAATCCTTTCCCTTGCCAGGGCCCAGTGCCCAGCTCCCATGTTCACTCTCCCCAGTAGGCTTTAAGTGTTAATTTAAATATAAGCTCGTTCTTGCTCCCCCAGCTATCTTGGTGGCTGCTCTCTGTTGGACGCCATCCAGCACCTAAACCAGGAAGATGGTGGCAGCAAAGAAGACGGAAAAGTCGCCGGAGTCAGATCAATTCTAGGCTCCAGCTGGTTATGGTAAGTGGAAAGCATGTGCTGGGGTACAAGCAGACTCTGAAGATGATCAGACAAGGCAAAGTGAACCTGGTCCTCCTCGCCAACAACGGCCCAGCCTTGAGGAAATCTGAACTAGGGTACTACACCATGTTGGCCAAAACTGGTGTCCGTCACTACAGCGGCAATAATATTGAATTGGGCACAGCGTGAGGAAAATACTAAAGAGTATGTACACTGATCCAGGTGACTATTAGAAACAAGCCAGAAGAAACTGGTGAAAAGCAAATCATGCAAAGTTTTTCTTTAATAAAACTGGCCAGAGCTTGTTCTACATGTATGTAAATGAATGCCTCAAACATTGGCTAAACATGGCAATTTCAGAGGCCCAAAAGCACACTAGGTATGATACTAGCTGTCTAGCAGCAGACACACTACTTCACTTGCCTGAGTTCCAGTTGTCCATCCGTGGAATGGGAATACTAGTTTCATAAGGTTTTGTGACGGTTTAAAGAAATATAACCCTTCGGCTCCAAAAAAGGTATTATTACTTTTATCATTAGGTGTATCACTGGGGATTAGAGGTTGTTTCCACTGTCTCTGCTTATAAAATACCAAACTGCAACGCCTAACGCTTCAACCTTTCCCCTACTTAGGTTTTAACCTACTTATTTCCCAAGGCTGGCATCAGTAGGTCAAAGGGTGTAGACTCATATTGCCAAACTGAGTTCCAAAAGGTTCACATCTGCCTCCACAAGGGCATGAAGGAAGCAGTTTCCTAGCACTTGCAAAAGCCTCTGGTGGTATTTTTCCTCAGACAAAAAAAAAGCTGCTCTATTTTCTATTTTCTCTCGTGACCCGGGAGGAGAGTTTCCACGTGTTTTCAGATTTCGTTTATGAATCCTGCCCTCCTCAAGTTTGTCTGTTGGGGTGTGGAGAGCGCCCACACTTGAGGACCGCCCCCTCTCCCCAGCCCACCCCGCCGGAACTACGGACCGGAGCGGTCGGGCAGGGCACGCAAAGGGCGCCTCCCCGCGTCCCCCAACCCCACCCCCAGCCCTGCAGAGAAGCCAGGCGGCGATGCCCGACGCAAGGCTGTCGGCCGCAGACCGGACCCAAACAATTTCGCGTATCTAAAGAAAACAGATCCCAAAGTCAAGCCTCACAGATAAGAAAGAGCGCGGCCTCCGAAGTCCAACAAGCCCTATCTCCCTCAAACCCCGGCGCGGCCACGTCCCTGAGCCCCAGCTTCCGGGTCTATAGAAAAGGGGAATTCAGTTGAGATGCTGAGCTCACAGAGGGTACTCTGAGGGCTAAAACAGCTACTGCGGAAGTCCCGGTACGCAGCCAAAGGCCCTGCGCAAGACCGCGAGCCCACGTGGCGCGTGCGCGCGAGAGGGGTGACCGTAGCTGTGACCAAGGCTCTTCCCCGTCCGCCGCGGGCCCGCCCCCTCACCTCACCTCACCTCACCTCCACTCTCCACCCCATCACGTGAGCCGATGCTGCGGGCCGGAGCGGACCCGGCGAGGTTAGAGGCTTACACATCCCGCGCTCACCCCCTTCCCTACATCGCACCTTGGTCCTCCTCTCACCCGCTTGCGCCAAAGCCGCCGGGTCCGTCAGTCAATTCTGCGCCAGCCTAAGGTGCCGCGGCTGCCCCCACCCGGACTCACCTCCCTGAAGGGACCTCTGGTGCTGATCCAGCTAGAGAAGGAAGCATCCTCTCGCCACCCTTTATTGGTTCATCTGTGGAGGCGGGCCCCTGACGGACAGCGTAATTGCCCAATGGCTGAGGAGGGCGAGAGGGCGGGATCCAGAGGGGCCCAATCCGGTTCCTCCCCCTCCCCCGCCCATCCTACCCAACCTTTACCCCCACCTCCCTCAGGCTCTGACCTTGGGTAGGCTCGGCGCCGGGCTTCAGGACCAGGTAGTCTTGTGGCTGAGCACCCCCACCACGTGACACCCCCCCTCCCCGTTCTGCGCACCCCAAACCGAGCAACCTCTCCCATTCCTCCGTGCTGTTAATAATACCCCACGGCTTCCTCTCCATTTCTGTGCTGACCAGTTCAGACCCCTCTCCCAGCCGCCACGCCCTTCTATATCCACTTGGACGCCTCCCTCTGGAGGCCCTATGTACACCTTAAAGATAGCTTGTCTGGACCTCATCTTTCTGCCAGACCTTCTCTTCCTCTCCTCCCCTAACCCAGTAACGGCCCCATCATCTGCTCAGAGACCCAAGCCCCAAGCCTGGGAGCCATTTTGACTCCTCTTCCCTCACCCCCCACCCGTCTCCTTTCAGTTGTCTAATCCTGTTCATCTCACCTCCTAAATATCTCTCCAATCCAAATATTTGCCTCCAGCTACCCTCCTACTCCACTGCAACCTTCTCATCTGGTCTCCCCAGCTGTGACTTCAACTTAGCCCTAGTTGCTCTGCTTCTACAGATCAGGTAGGGTGACCCTTCTACAGCTCAAATTGCTGCTGTAAAGTCTTCATTGGCTCCCCACCAACCGCTGGGCCTTGAACTGACAATTACATTGGCATGGCCACTGATGGTTACCACAATAGTTAGTGATTGATACGTTGAGAAAGGCTGAGAACCAGGACACCAGATATTTCCTCAGTCCCTTCCATTGTGGAATTCCAGTTATGGCCTGCTGGAATTGCTTTACTAGACCTTGTCTATTACCTCTGATAAATCAAGTGCAGTCTTCCCTGGAGGCAGAGAAAAATAGGAGACGACCAGAAAAGGCCACTTAGAGCCCTGAAAAGGTCATCTTCTGGAAGGAAGACACACTGGCTTACCTGGGGAGCCTGGCCAGCCCACCTGGATCCAAGGATGTGGCTGCCATAAAACAGCTGCTGTCAGACTTGCCTCTGATATGATATTCATACCGCCACTCACCCTTGGCCCTTTCCGGAAGTTCTACCAGTAAGTCAGAATTTGCAATATCTCTCTTCCTGGATATTAAGATGGCTGTTTCGGACTTAAACTAAAAATAACTCCAAGGGATTCTAAATAAATGGGTATAATTATTATTATTTTGTATAGATAGTCCATTTGCGGTTATAGAGGGTTATCCTTCAGGACAGAGGCAGCACAGCTTAGGGGTGCCTACGATACGTCAGGTCCTGGGCCGACTACAGGGAACACACAGATGGCTGCCCTCACCACACTTTCCTGAGACTATTACATCACTCTGCTGTCTGAAACCACTGAGTTTCTAAGTTACCACACACACACCACTTCCAAAGTAAAAATGCACCCTTGAGGATTTTGTGTGCACTGGAACTTTTGTTTAAAGGCTATAACCAGCTCAGTTTCCCTATACATGATGGCTAGCCCAAGAACCCTATCCAGTCTCCCAAGGCTTCCTTGTCACGAGGTCTTACTAGAAAAAAAATTAAGGAAAAGGACTTATCTCTGCCCAGAGAAAGGGAAAGCAGCAGCTCATGTCATTTTCCAAGAAAATATGTAAAAATACTTTGTCTCACTCAAAACCAAGCAAATGTGAATTAAAATGAGATACTGATTTTTGTCAGTCAACCTGACAAACATTAAAACATGATTAATACCTAATGTTGGTGAGTGGGCATTGCTATCTTGGCAGGTGGGAGTGTAATTTGAGGCTGCCCAATGCACAGATCTTTGACCCACTAATTCTACTTCTTCTAATTTATCCTACAGAGGCAGTTAAAGGCAAACCTTACAAATTTTCTACAATAAATACACATTACCCCATCTGTATAATATCTTGTATAATCAGAAAAAAAAAAAAGGAAGCAAAACTGTATTTTAAAAACGGAGGAGTGGTGGGGGTAGGGAGATAGATCTCTTAGATGATTCTGGCCAAGTCCCCTGATTCCTTAGCAATGCAGATAAGACCATCTATGGAATGTTACGAAAGCTGGATTTGAGGATGATCTTGTGTCAGGAGGAATTGAGATGGTGGCAGAAGGTTTTTGTCTAACTGTCAAAACCATATCTGGCCTGATATCTGGGAGAGTTTATAAAAAACCTCAGATGTCTTCTTTGCCAACATGAGCTTGCCCTTGCAATGTTTCTGTGGCATCATTGCTGCCCAACTTCACCACCTTTTAACCAAGCAGGTGGCTTTCCCTGGCACTGTCCTCTCCCAAACTGATCACACACGGGCACGTACACACACACACACACACACACACACACACACACACACACACACACACACACACACACACCCCACCTCCCTTTCCTCTAGAGGGAATGGTTACCAATCCCTGAAGAGCAGCAAACTCAGGGACATATTTAGCAAGTCTTGAGGATGCTCGTGACAAAGGCTTGAGAATTTTTGAAAAATACAAGTCCTGCCTCAGCCCTCTTAAACCTGTTCTGAAGCAACAGCACTGACAGACTTGCCAGGTTATCAGGAGGCCTCAAAATGGTTATGTTAAGCTCCTAGCTTCTAGAGCCAACCTAAGACTGCCCTTCAGTAGAAGATGGGCAGAGCCTTTGAGGGGAAATACGACCTGTGTTTCTGTCTCTTTAAGGCTTCTCCAAACACAAGTCAATCTTTTTCAGCTGCCTGATGGAACAGCTGCAGCCAGGGCTGTGATGACCTAGGCCGGGGGCAGCTTCTTCTGTGACACTCAACTAATCATTCCCTTTGCCACCACCATCCCACACCCATTCTCACTCAGGCCATATTAACTGGCAAGCTCAGAATTTTCCATCACCCTGGAGTCCCCAGCCTGAAGCCCAGCTCTGCCACCTACTTGCTATGTGATCCTGGGCCAGTCATTTCCTCTCTTGGAGTCTCTGTAGAACTACTTGGAGAGGGCAGTTGTGTGGCCCTTGGAGTTGTCATTTGTACTCTAGGTTGCCAATGACGTATCCCTTCTTAAAAGTAAATCTGGAGAGGAGTAGAAGAACAGCAATAGGGGCCTAGTGTGGGGAAGAGGA
Source organism: Physeter macrocephalus (assembly GCF_002837175.3). NCBI lineage: Eukaryota > Metazoa > Chordata > Mammalia > Artiodactyla > Physeteridae > Physeter > Physeter macrocephalus. Next base: position 61,365 of record NW_021145447.1, read on the forward strand.
AGCAAGAGGAAGTTGGGAGACGACCTGGAGCCGCCCAGAAGCACACTTCCTGTTCTTTCCCTTGCAGCTCCATTCTTTGCTACCCTGTGAAACAATAGTCCTCTGGGCAACTTTGAATGCTCTCTCGCCCCTCCTGTGGAGCCACACCCTGAGCTCCCAGGGTGCCCCTTTCAGGCAGGGTCAGAGGAGGAATGTCAGCACCTTGGCCTGAGCACGCCCCCAACGCCCAACAGGAAGCCAAGAGTCGGGTTGGAAAGTCCAGGAAGGAGCTATTGACCAGGACAGAATTCAGATGGAAAAATCAGATTACAACAAAGAAGAGAAGGCATTTGATAATAACAGCAATTATTTCTGCATCTCTCCCCACCCCCGCTTTCTCTTTGCACATGCCTTTGCGGGCAAAGAAAAGTTTAGTAGGACACATGCCAGCAGTTAACAATGCTTATCTCTGTAGGAACTTTCACATTCTTTGCCAGTCCATTTATTTCTTTATTTCCTTTTTAAAAAAATGTTTTTAACAGGCAGCATGTATTTAGTAATCAGAAAGACCCCAATAATGTCTATCCTACATAATTACACATGGGAGTGGGAAGGAAGAAGGCACAGCACAGGCTGGGTAGGGGCTGTTCAGGGGCAAGAGAGGCAGCTGGGGATAGGACAGGGTCCTGGAGGAGCCTGATGTTTAGATGGGGAATCATGAAGGTTTATCTGATAGGATAAACTTTGGACAGACATCTGAAGGAAGTTAGGGAGTAAGCCTGGCAGTATCTGGGAGAAAGCATTTGATGGAGAGAAAATAGCAGGGACAAAGGTCCTGGCCTTGCCAACCAAGGGAAGGGCTTGAATTTTATGGCCAGGGCTTCCTGTCTCATCTCCAACCCTTTGGCCAGGGCTGGGAGGAACTTGAAGGAGCATCTTACCCATGCTTTCCTAAAGTGTGCTCCATGGAACATAATCCCAGAAAATATTCTGAGAGAAGAGGACCACATGCATACTACCCTGCACTGGAAGAGATTCACAATGAACAATGGCTTAGTCAAGATGCTGAAAAATTGTGCAGTAAAAGTAATTCATCCAACTTCATAGCAGCAATTCAAAACAGTTCACCATGAACTTCCTTTTTGCTGTAAAATCTAGTCACATCTGGCAGAACCCATATACTTTGTGAGATGCCCATATATCCATTCTTGGAAGAGCAAAATAGAGTCCGAAGACCTGAACTGACTTCCCCATGTTCTCCTTTAAGCTTGTGGCTAAGAGGAGTCTGGGCCTTGCTCTCTGGACTCTCAGCCAAGCCACATTCCTAGAAGCTTCTTATCTATATTTGATAGCCTGAGGGACCAGTTTAGGCTTCTCCAAAGCCAGAGAGAGAGCCCCTGTACACTGTACAGTGTACCCTTTCACCATGCTGTGTTTTTGTTTAGCCATCTTTAGGTAAAGACTATAACTTAATAGGAACTTCATCTTCATGGATGCTAACAATGTATGCGTCTTTTCTGAACCTGGTCCTCCAGTGGGCAATGCAGGGCTGGTGCATTTCAACCACACTCATGAAAAATCAAATATACTTTAATCAGGCAATAACGACAATTGAAGCCTCTAACTGAACACCCCCCACTTCTTGTAGAAGACTGGGAGTCTGTGGACTGGGTTGTTTTTTTTTCCTATAGGATTTTTTAAAAATTGAAGAATAGTTGATTTACCATGTTGTGTTAATTTCTGCTGTAAAGCAAAGTGACTCAGTTATACATACATACCCATTCTTTTTTAATATTCTTTTCTATTATGGTTTATCATAGGGTATTGGATATATTTAGTTCTCTGTGCTATACAGTAGGACCTTGTTGTTTATCCATTCTATATATAATAGCTTACATCTGCTAACCTCAACCTCCCACTCCATCCCTCCTCCAACCCTCTCCCCCTTGGCAACCACAGGTCTGTTCTCTATGTCCATGAGTCTGTTTCTCTTTTGCAGATAGGTTCATTTGTGTCATATTTTAGATTCCACGTATAAGTGATATCATATGGTATTTGTCTTTCTCTTTCTGACTCACTTCGCTTAGTATGATAATCTCTAGTTGCATCCATGTTGCTGCAAATGGCATTATTTTATTCTTTTTTATGGTTGAGTAGTATTCCACTGTATATCTGTACCACATCTTCTTTATCCATTCACTTATTGATGGACATTTAGGTTGTTTCCACGTCTTGGCTATTGTGAATGGGGTGCATGTATCTTTTTTTTTTAATTTTTAAATTTAATTTTATTTATTTTTTTATACAGCAGGTTTGTATTAGTCATCCATTTCATACATATTAGTGTATACATGTCAATCCCAATCGCCCAATTCATCCCACCACCACCCCCACCTCTCCACCACTTTCCCCCCTTGGTGTCCATACGTTTGTTCTCCACGTCTGTGTCTCTGTTTCTGCCCTGCAAACCAGTTCATCTGTATCATTTTTCTAGGTTCCACATATATGCATTAATATACGATAATTGTTCTTCTCTTTCTGACTTACTTCACTCTGTATGACAGTCTAGGTCCATCCACGTCTCTACAGATGACCCAATTTCGTTCCTTTTTATGGCTGAGTAATATTCCATCGTATATATGTACAGCATCTTATTTATCCATTCGTCTGACGATGGGCATTTAGGTTGCTTCCATGACCTGGCTATTGTAAATAGTGCTGCAGTGAACACTGGGGTGCATGTGTCTTTTTGAATTACGGTTTTCTCTGGGTGTATGCCCAGTAGTGGGATTGCTGGGTCATATTGTATCTTTTTGAATTAGAGTTTTGTCTGGATACATGCCCAGGAGTGGGATTGCTGGATCATATGGTAATTCTATTTTTAGTTCTCTGAGGAACCTCCATACTGTCTTCCATAGTGGCTGCACCAACTTACATTACTTACTTACCAACCGTGCCATGGACTGGGTATTTTTTCTTCCCTGCTGAGGACCAGTGTGGCACTGTGCCCTTGGGACTCATTTATGAAGTGCCAAGCCCCTCAGTACTTTTTACACCTGCCGTCCCAGAAAACAAGAGCCTCTTTTGCCTCTGAAAGCGCACCCCGTGTAATGTGGTTTCAGAGGCTGGGCCTAGGGTTGGACAGACACGAGAACCCCAGCTCTGCCATTGACTGGATACATGACTTGGGCAAGGGGCCTCGAGTGAATTTAGAGCCTCCGTTTCTCCATCTGCTGAATGGGGGCAGCCATTCCCATGTATGTTGTCAGGGTGATGCCCCCGCAGGTGTGTTGTGACTACAGAATGGGGGCAGAGGACAGTATGTGGGGTGTTGAAGCAGAGCTGTCCTCCTTTTCTTGGTTCCAGAAATATTTCTGTCTAAAGAACTAGGACCTGTCACTGTAATCAGGGCACCCCTGCCCCCAGACTCTGCTGGAGACTGGGTCAAATTTAATTCAGCTTTTTTCCATGTTCACCTTCAGTTCCATGTAACTACCTCCAGGCCTTTGTCCCTATTGTTCCCCTGCCTGGAATGCCCTCCTCTATCCTCCATACCTTTGGGGAACAGTGGGACCACTGTCTCAGACTTTCATGCATGCCCTCTCCCCAGTAGCCCAGTGGTCTCGGTGGCGCTGACCAGCTGCCTACTCCACCTAGTGCTGGACCCCCTGGGCGGTAGAGGAAGCAAGAGCTTAGGATGCTAGTGAAGCAGGAGCACAAACAACAGCAAAAAATATTTAAAATATTTTGACAATTAGTAACCTGCTGGACAAGTTTTTTTCTCAGCACAGCTAGGCTGGGCCCCTGCTAGTGATCACTGGCTGAGATGGACCAAAGACCAAGCTACACGTGGCCACCAGGGGGCGTAAACACACTGCGGGAAGCACCTGAGAGAGTGTGTGTGTGTGTGTGCGTGTGCGTGTGTGTGTGTACACATCCCTCCACAGTGCTTGCACCTGAGTGTGTGCGTGTGTGTGTGTGTGTGTGTGCGTGTGTGTGTGTACACATCCCTCCACAGTGCTTAGTGCCAGGAACTGATAGTCAGTGGTGGAAAGGCTGAATGCCTTTTAAGGGCTTAGAGAGTGGTGGCTCAGGCTTGGCTCTGAATGTTGGCCAATGCTGATCCCAGCAACTCCCGCTCTGTGACTCAGAGCAAGTGCCTTAATCAGTCTTATCCTCAATATCTCATCTGCCAAATGGGAATAAGAATGGTGCCCACCTCAGAAGGTATTGGGTTTAATTAAATGAGTTGTGTTTGTGTTCACTGGTTGGTCACACCACAGGCTCATGGAGCATGTTCTCAGGAAGGAAGTTGCTTTAAAATAATTTTTTATTTAATATTTTATTGAAATAAAAGCATAATGGGAGAAATCAGAACTATGTTTAACTTGTTTATAGTTACCTGTCAGTTTAGTATCATATTGTATTGTTTTTATATCTGATTACACAGGTGAGGGTCCTATAATCCTTTTGGTGTTTGGCTTAACTGGCTTTTCAGCCCAGAGAGGTCCCCAGAGAAGGTACAGATGATGGGGCCCGCATGTCTGTTGGGGGGTGCACTTCCTGAGAGATCCAGAGCAGTTGAGCAGATGTCCATGCAGGGCCCAGGAAAGTAGGTCCTGGTGGCATCCTCTGAGGGAGGAGTTGGGGGATGGGTAGCAAGGTCCACATAGGGTCCCCGATCCTCCATGCCCAGAGACCAGCCTGCTACCCAGGAGCTGGCCCTGGGGAGGCCCCACCTTAGAAACCCCATCAGTGCTCTCATCCATGCCCCCTCCTCCTTCAGGTCACGCCCAACCTTTTACCCTACGCCCCCCCAGGTGCCCCCCCTGTGGTTCTCTGACCCCCAGATGACCTCCCCATTTGTCCCCTAGACTTGTGGTACCACCTCAGAAAGCATATGGAGAATCTGGGGTCAGTTGTCACATGGCTGAGGAGACCCTGGCATTTGGGGTGGTCAGGGTACTAGGAGTCCTACAGGATAGATTCACACAACAAAGGATTGTCTGAGTCCTGCGCCACCTTCAAACAGGTGAAGGTGAAGAAACAGGTGAAGAATCTGTTTATCTCCATTGGAGTCTACAACCTTGTTCCGTTTTATTTGGAAGCACAAAGTAATGCCTGCACAGGTTTAATATGTAGCAAATTATCATACTTTGTGTCATTTGGTATTTTACCAGGAGTTGTTCACCAAATAGGAAAGTCTCACCATGATGGCAACAATACTCGTGCTCCTCTGCCTGGAATGCATTCGTAGCTGCCATGTTATGGGGCTTTTGAGTATGGGCGCAAACACAGGAAGACTTCATTACATCCTTGTGCCCCAGCATTTACATACTGCCACACATATCACTTTATTGAAAATTACATTATTTGTATATATATATTATGCATTATAATGCATTATTATAATGCATTATTATGCACTATAAATGACTATCCTTTATATTACAACTAAAGTGTTACACTGATTTTTTGAAATTATGTGTAGAGATAAGTTATATTTTCTTCAATTTTCATTGTAGGCTCATAATGGGAGGTATGGCGTTTATTATTATAAAAAGGAGGCTCTGAGAATCTCACAAACATACTCTGAGCAAGAAATCCAGAAACCAAGGATGTTTCTGAAATAAATTCTTTCATTTAGTTGAAGTTCGAAACCAGACAAATGTAATTTATGCTATTAAAAGTCAGGACAGTGGTTACTTTGGGGAGGTAGGAACGTAATGAGGACGTGGGGGGTATGGAGTGCTGGAAACATGCTTTTGCTGATCTGGGTGCTGGTTGCACATGTGGGTTCAGATTGTGAAAGTTCATTGGCTATATGTACTTTTCTGTATATATGTTATGCTTCCATTTAAAAATAACAACATGGGCTTCCCGGGTGGTGCAGTGGTTGAGAGTCCACCTGCCGATGCAGGGGACACGGGTTCGTGGCCTGG
>NW_021145447.1:67424-89666 GCF_002837175.3 Physeter macrocephalus
GTCCGGAGCCTGTGCTCCGCAACGGGAGAGGCCACAACAGTGAGAGGCCCGCGTACGGCAAAAAAAAAAAAAAAAAAAAAAAAAATTAAAAAAAATTTAAAATAAAAATAACAACAAAAAACAAAGTTAACATCACCAGTAATGGGACAAATCAATATGTGCTGAAGACAACAAGGGATTGTTCTGTGATATTCCCACAAAAAGTACATAACCCGAGTCTCTTCATGAGAAAACACCTGACAAACCCAACTGAGGGACATCCTACTATATCACTGGCCTGTGCTCTCCAACCATATCAAGGTTGTGAAAGACAAAGACACACTGAGGAACTGTCCAGAGAAAAGGAGACTTAAGGGACTAGACAACCGAATGCAATGCATGGTCTGGGAATTTGGGGGGTTTACAAAGACGTTATGGGGACAGTGAACAAAATCTGAATAAGGTACATTGATTAGATAATAGCAACGTAACAATGTTAATTTCCTGATTTTGATTCTTGTACTGTGGTTATGTAAGAGAATGTCTTTGTTTTTAGGAAAAACCACTGAAGTATTTAGAGGTGAAAGGGTATCATGGCTGCAACTTATTCTCAAAGAGTTAAAAAAAAATGTTTATATGAAGAAAGAGAGTGGGAGAGAGCAAAAGTGATAAAATGGGGAGCCTGGGTGGCCAGTCTATGGCTATTCATTGTATTTTTTCAACTTTTCCGTAAATCTTAAAATATGCTATAGTAAAACGTTGGGATTTAGGGGCTCCAGGTCTGATAGTGGAACCCTAAACGTTGGCTCTTCCTTTTTCTGTTCCCGTGGCCACAACCCCAGTTCTCCTGGGTGTCAGTGTGAAGAGGGACAGAAAAAGAAGGAAGTAAAGCCTGGCATTTTCTGACATGGTGGCAAGGTCTTGTGTGGGCGCTGAGGGCCCATCTCTAAGCGTCTTAACTTACAGCAAGGCTTAGTGAAGTTGGCTGGGGTTGGTAGCTCTTGCCAGCTGCCTGACACCTGACTTTCTTTCCTCAGCATGACCTCTGACCTCAGGAAGCACTGGGATCAAGGCAGGTGCCCCAAAGACTGTAGAGCTGGCTGCTGTGCCCTGACCCCAGCTCCCAGAGTTGCCGGAACTGCCACTGGCGCCAGCTAAAGCAGCCAGGTTGGTGCTCAGCCTTCCACCCCCAGCCCAGGGTCAAAGGACGCGTGTGAGCAACTCTGTACCTGGCCGATCTGAGCTGCACAGGGTAAGGGCCCCCCCAGTCCCCTCTGCTGCCCCCAGAAATCACAGGCTTCTGGATTTAGTGCTGGGGCCAAGGCTTTGAAGGCTTGGCTGCCCCCAAAATATCTTTTCAGCTCACCTGCCCCTGCCTGAAATTATACCATTTGAGCTCTTCTCTCCTAGGAGAGACCACTTCCAAACACTGACTTCTCCTAAAGTACAGACCTCATGTTGCAGGGGTCATAGTTCATGGACTTGGGTAAACACATTAAATGCCTTTATTTTCTGTAAATCAGTCTAATCTAGCTCTGAGCTCCCATTACATTGGGCTGGGAGGAAATTCATCCCAGGTGTTCTCCCATCACATGGATGGGAAAGGTCCTGGGGGTCATGGGAGGCTCTTCTGGTCATCCGTCCCTGCAGTTTTGTCCCAGCACTATGTCTCCTTTCACTTTAAGGAGCACATGGGGTCACCTGCATCCTGAGATCCAGAGCTGTCTGGCCCCGGCTCGGTCACAGCCTGACTCTCCCTCTGGGAAATCTGCTTTCTCTCCTCCCTCAAGTCCTACCTTAGGCCCCTTGGGCCTCCCATTAACACATTTTACAGATGGGGAAACCAAGGCCAAGAGAAGAGATCACAGAGCAGACTGAAAAGGAGGTGATAAAGTCATTCCCCCATAAAGGGTTACTGTGTGCCCCTTCCAGGGCCACTTGCCTTTCAGAGAACCATTCTCCACTGTGAACACTGAAGCTCAAATGGCAGGATTTCAGGCTCCAAGATAGGCAAGCAGGGAGTAATTTGGTGTAGGGGTCTTTCTGCTACATTAGGCTCTCGTGATGGGTGAAGAGCACAGGACCAGTGGTCATAAATCCTACCTCTCCCACCAACTTATTTCAGCAGACTCTGTTCTGTGTCTGGGCCTCAGTTGTTCTATCTGTAGAGTGGGGTCAGACCAGGAATCCTCTAGGCCTGGATGCTCTGGGATTCCCTGAGCAATTTATTGACCCCTGACATGGCTTCCTCTGGCTGAAAAAGGTATACCCCCAAATTCTACTCCTGAACGCTCAGGAGAAGCAGCAGCAGCAAGGATTCACCACCCCCCAGCTCCCCCAGAGGCTGGGCAACCGGAGAGACAGGGCAGTGAGACACCTGTGCCCAGAGCAACCAACAACTTGTCACTCAGAGCAGGAGCTGAGAGAGGAGGAGCAGGAGAAAGAGCCCCTTTCTGAAGACCCAAGAGACACGCGGGGGCCCAGCTGAGCCCGGGGCGCCTGTGTCCCCATGCCTTCCCTGCAATGCCTGTCCCAGGAGGGCAGCTCAGTGGGAATAAAGAGCCACCAGCTCACCCTCACATGCCCCTGAAGACAGCATTTGGGTTGCAGCTGGAGGGATTTAGATTAGCCTCACAGACTGCCAAACCAGGAACTGCCACGGCATGGGCATGAGTCCATTCAGCGGCGCCAGGGAGGGACAGCAGGAGGAGCTTATGAACTGCACCTGACAAAATTTGCACTTGAGCCCGGAGATAGAAGGTGAATTCGGGCCAAGATGCCCAGCGCTTTCTGAGCCTCAAGGAGAGTTTTCTTCCTCCAATCTGGGAGGCTTTTAGCCCCTGCTGTAGCCCTCCAGTGGCTCCTCATGACCCCTGGATGTAAGGGCAAACTCCTGCCTGGCATTTGAGGCCTCCAGAGCCTGGGGACCCCTGTGTCCCCAGCCAAACATCTCCTCTTTGTCGATACATGCTGAGCAAGAGCCAGGCCTCCCTCCTCTCTGTCTGGTAAATGTTCACTGCTGCTGAGGCTTTTGTGCCTCCGCTGGGATGCCAACGACTTTGCTCTGGGCCCCTCTTCCAGGAAGACCTCCCAGATTAGTCAAGTCTCCTCAACCAAGCCAGGATCCTTCTCAGGGACACTACCACCTCCCCCAACTCTTGACAGTCTCTTGCAATCAGTTCCTTCCTGAGGGTCTTGGCCTTTTTCCCAGTGGAACAGCAAAGGTCCTGCAGGGTGGCCTGGGACAGGGCCAGCCAGGCTGGAGGAAGGTGGGGAGTTCAGGAGGTTTCCTGGAGGAGGGAGGCCCTGATAGAGGGAGCCAAGTTGGTATCAAATGTTCTGAGACTGCCCTTGTCGAGGACAGAGGCTTGGAGCAGATCTGACTCATTCCTGCCATCGCGTTGTCTGGCTCTGGGCCCGGCCAGAGGGCCTGCTTGGACCCCTTGCTAGCAGATGGCCTTGCAAAGAGTGACATCTGTTTTGGGCTATGCTATCCAATATGGTAGCCACCGGCCACATGTGTTCTTGGGCACTTGAAATGTGGCTAATTTGAGTTGAGATGTGCACTGAGTGTGAAATACTCACTGGATTTCAAAAATTTAGCCCCCAGGGCTTCCCGGGTGGCGCAGTGGTTAAGAATCCGCCTGCCAATGCGGGGGACACGGTTTCGAGCCCTGGTCCGGGAAGATCCCACATGCCACGGAGCAACTAAGCCCATGTGCTACAACTGAGCCTGTGCTCTAGAGCCTGAGAGCCACAACTACTAAAGCCCTCAAGCCTAAAAGCCATCCAGCATCTCGTATGGATAAAAAATTAAAGAAATAGAAAAATTTTCCTTGTGACGAGAACTCTTAGGATTTACCCCTTAACAACTTTCAAGTATAACTTACAGCAGTGTTCATTATATTTATCATGTTGTACATTACATCAGTACTAATTTATCTTATAACTGGTTTGTGCGTTTTGACTGCCTTCATCCAATCCCCCCTACCCACATACCCCCGCCTCTGGTAACTACAAATTTGATTACTTTTTCTATGAATTTGTTTGTTTGTTTTTGAAATATGATTGACCTACATCACTATGTTAGTTTCTGGCACACAACATAGTGATTCGATATCTCTATACATTTCAAAATGATCACTGCTCTAAGTCTAGTTGCAATCTGTCACCATACAAAGATATTACATAATTCTTGACTATGTTCTTCACATTGTACATCTCGTACCTGTGACTCATTTATTTTGCAAGTGGAACTTTGTACCTCTTGATCTCCCACATCTATTACTTTCCTCTGCCACCCCTTCCCCTGGGCCCTCCAGTCCAGATCTCTTAGAGGGTCACCTGGCTGCCCTGGGAGGCCCTCTCTGGGATCTTGGGAGCGAGCAGAGCCCACCTTGTCTTGGGTACCCCAAATGTGCCCAGCATTGGCTCCAGGAAGCAATCTTGCCATGGATGAGGATTCAGGACCCAGCCCTGGGTCCCTTGAGGTTGGCCATCCCTATTGGATGTAATAGGCTCAAACCTTGCACTGTAATTATAACAGAAGGAGGCCACTTTGGTTTTTTTTAACATCTTTATTGGAGTATAACTGTTTTACAATAGTGTGTTAGTTTCTCCTTTACAACAAAGTGAATCAGTTATACATATACATATGTTCCCATATCTCTCCCCTCGCTTACTTTGGTTTTAAAATAGTTTTAAATTTAAAAAATGGGGCTTCCCTGGTGGCGCAGTGGTTAAGAATCCACCTGCCAATGCAGGGGACACGGGTTCGAGCCCTGGCCCGGGAAGATCCCACATGCCGTGGAGCAACTAAGCCCGTGAGCCACAACTACTGAGCCTGCGCTCTAGAGCCCGTGAGCCACAGCTACTGAGCCCGTGTGCCGCAACTAATGAAGCCCACACACCTGGGGCCCATGCTCCACAATAGGAGAAGCCACCGCAACGAGAGGCCTGCGCACTGCAGCGAAGAGTGGCCCCCACTCGCTGCAGCAACGAAGACCCAACGCAGTCAAAGATAATAAATAAATAAATAAATAAATAAATAAATAATTTTAAAAATAATAATAATAAATGAATTAAGTGGAAGGATGTAAGGAATGAGGAATCTTGGCAGCCTTGGGATAATTATTTTAAAATCAGCTCCCATTTCTCAAGTCCTCTGCAGCGCCAGGACTGCGGTGCCACCATCCCTGGGAGGTGGCGGTGGGGTGCTAAGATCCCCGGCAGGGCCAGTAGTATTAGGACTCTTTGGCCACCACTATGCTCAGTGCTCTGGCGTAGAGCAGGAGAGTTAGCAGACAGATCCAGCTTCAAATTTTGCTTGGCCACTTGCTTATTTAACCTCCCCCAGCCTCATCTTCCTCATCTGTAACATGGGGGTGATGATAGTTCTTAGATCATAGGGAGTCAGACTGCCCCAGGCCCTTTACCTGCCTTCAGGGGCAGCATTACTAGCGTTACTTCCCTGCGGCCACCTGCCCCCAGGCTGAGCAAACACTGTCCTCCAGACACTATCCTTTTCACCATCTCCTGAAACATGGAGAGAGAAAACGGCCCCCAGATTGGGCCAGGGGTGCCAGCCGGGCTGAAACTGTGTCTGGCCCTGTGCTGGAGCAGCACTTGCTGAGGGGCCCTGCCCCTCCTGTGCCCCAACGGCACTCTGGGGACAGGTTTGCCCTGAGCATGAGAATGGAAGGGGGGAGTCAACAGAGCAAGCCTCTCCCTTCCCTGCCTCCCTGGTCTCGAAGCTAGAAGTCTAAGGCCTAATTCTACCCTCTCCTCGTGGCCTCACCCAAAACCCAGAAGTATCCCATGACCCTGGAGTGCCCTTCTGGTATAGTGACAATGACAGGAGCTGTGGCCAAAGTGAGTAGACCGATGCACCCCCAGCCCCGCTGGTACCTGCAGCTTGGCCTCCTTCCCAAGGACGTTCAGACACGCCACCGGCCCATCTTTCCAAAAGCCTCGACCCTGTGCCCCCTCAGCTATCACTTTCTTCCCCTTTACAACCACACGTACACATTTGCTGTCCCGGTTTTACTTCCCCTCACTCCTCAGCCCCCTCACTGTTCACCATCTGCCCCTGTCCTGGCTCATGGGGCACAGTGATGGCTGGATCTCTAAACCTTCTGGACTTGGGCTGGGACTAGGGCGAGTCCAGCGAGGCACTTACGGTGCACATTTAAGGAGACACGCACCACTCTCAGCGTCATACAAATGCAGGGTCGGGGCCTGAGGGTGTGTGCCTCCTTAAATTTTGCACCCTAAGAGATCCCTTGCCTCACCCCAGCCCCAGCCCTGCCTCAGACTCCTCAGCAGCCCCCAATGCCCCTTTCCAAACTCTCTCACCTAGGTATCTCAGACGCCACTCTGTGGCTTTCCCTCTCAGCAGCTCCTCCTCAGGGCTGTGCGCTGGTTCTGTGCTAGATCCTGGGGTCCCTTCTCGCACTGAGCACCCTCCCCCTCCCTCCCCTCGGCCTCACCCACCACCCTGAGTGAAGATGCTCCAAAGCAGCCCCCTCTACCCTCCACCTCTCTCCTCGGCTCAGACCCCAACACCCCAGCGCTTCCTAGCACTCCTCTCAGGGCCCCACAAACGCTGTGTGTCCATCCTGGTCTGCTGCTGCCCAGGCTTTCCTGTCCTCTCTCTCCGCCCAGGGACACACCCTGCACCCTCACCCTCACAGATAGCCAAATGCTATCTCTGGGCTCCACCTCCTAAATCTCTCTCATCCAGCCCCCTGTTCCCGGCCTCCACCACCCTGTATTCTTTCTCCTGGCCGCTGGCTACGACCTTCTCCTGCTGCCAGCGCTGCCTGCCCAATCACACTCCACAGGGTTCCCCCAGCCTTTGCACATCTGCCCCTGCCCCTCCTCTACCCCAGATCCTTCCTGACTCCCATTAGCCTTGGGAGAAGAGTCCCAGGGCTCCAGCCCCACTCGTTCTTCTCTGTTCCACAAACACCCTGGGCTCTCACCTGGGAGCTGGCACACCTGCTCTTCCCTAAGCTCAAACATGCTGTTCCCTTCTCTCTGCCTTGGAGTACTGGTTGGAATTTAATTTCTTCACCAGATGAGGACATCACAGTGTGAGCTCAGGGTGGGGGAAGTAGGCTCCCCCTTTTCTCTGCCCCCACGGCCCCTGCCCCGCCATCTGTATCACCCTCACCTGTTCGGTGCCCACGGCCCTCTCAACATCCTGTGCTTGACTCATCACCATGGCCTCCCCGATGCCTGGAACAGCACTTGACAGAACACAGGCACTCAACGGGTATTTGTTGCATGAATGAATGAATTTATTAATCAGTGCGTGGATGGATTGTCATGTAGGTGGCTTTGGTGGCTGGGTGGGGATGAAGGGAGATACTACGTAAGCTGTAGCCAGTGCCTGCCTATGGCAGCAGGTGGCTGGAGGGAGAAGGCCATGTCACCTCCAGCAGGCTGGGTCCTGATTTTAATGGCCTGGCAGTGAGGTGCGTGCATGGCAGAGGCCTGCAGAAGAGGTAACACCGAGAGGGCAGCTCTGCCCACTTCTAATTATTGCTTGAGTCTTTCTGGCAATGCCAGCTGCCTGACCTGGAGAGTTTGGTCTCATCCATCACAGTGTGAGCTCAGGGTGGGGCTGCTGCCATTGCCAGTGGGGAAGACAAGAGGAGGTTCCCAGGGGCCTTTGGGTCTTGGAGAGTAGAGGCAGCCTTAGGCTCGGACCATGCTCAGCTCCTGTCCTTCCTGTCCCCAGGGCAGCTGAAAGGTGTCCTCCGACTTGAGGGTCCCATCGAGAAGCCTCCAGGGTGGCCAAGGAGCAAGCCAGCTGAAGTGGGGTCCACAGCAGCCCTAGGCAGGGAGCCTTGGATGGTTTGGTGTCTGCTGACATGGAAGCCCTTGGGAAGATGGTGCTTCAGTGGCCGGCTGGGCAGGTAGGCAGCTCAGGCCCTGAAGGAGGCCTTGACCACACGGCCCTTCAGTGGCTGTGGCGGCCGGAAGTTGTTCACCATGTGGATCCTCTCATCATCCTCTGCGGTGAAAAGCAGGCTCCGAAATTTCTCCATCTTAAGGCAGAAGAGATGCTCAGGGCAGAATGGGGTCGCTGTGGTCCTCTCTGATCCCAGACACAACATCTGGCATGTTGTGCCCCTCTCTCCTCTTGCCCCTAGGGCTTGTCCCTACTTCTCCCCACTCATTTCCTCTTTGGGAACCCAACCTCAGTTACTTACTCACTAAAGAGCCTCTGAACCTGGACCCTGCTCCACCTAGTTCCAGTTCCTGTCTAGCTAAGAATCACCAGCAAATGCAGCATGCAGATTCTAGCACACTAGGGGTGGTGTCAGGATCCAGGGATCTCCCCTTCTAGTCTGTGTCCAGGTCCTAATAACTAACAACCAAGCTGACTCCCACCCAAGAATCTAAACATTTATTAGCGAAAGATGGGAGCCTTGATGGTGGGACCGCAGGCTGTGGGCTGCTGGTTGGCAGAGTCACACGGCCCGGGTGTGCCTGAGGGTCGCATCCTTCCATCTGGTACTCTGGGAGGACTCACCTGCCTCTCAGAGATGCTGATGGGCTCCCGGAGCACAATCCAGGTGACGCTCTCGCTCAGTGGGGGTGTTGTCAGGGAGCCAGGGTAGGTCCAGTAGTGCTGGCTGGCAGGCAGGAGGTACTTGGGGTTGAAGCAGCTGAACTGGGCCTTGGTGCCCTGGGGCAGGGTGGGGGACCCAGGAGTCAGCAAAGACCTCCCAACAGGATGAGACCAACACCCTCCCCACCCATTTCTGTCAATAGGATTTAGGCTTCTCCTTGGCCCATAGATGCAAATTGTGGCCAAATGTCTGTGATCCCAGAGGCTATTTTCCAGCCTGGCCGGCCCTCTCCACCCATTCCGTTGTATGTAAAAGCTGTGGTTCCTAAAGCTCTTTGGGCACCCTGTTCTCTCCCTTGCCTTCAACAGAACTTAATGGCGCTGCTGGTCAGAGTACCATTAATGTGACAGGCATCTTATCAATCCTATGCCCAACCAGACTTCACGCTGGGCATTCGGTGAGGCCATGGACCCTGATGACGAGGAGTCAGTTGCAGGGCACCACACGTGCTGACCTGCCCCCTTCACCTCTGCCAGGGTTTGCTGCCAGGATGGAGGAGTGGCTGGGCCCACTCCGTGATCTAGCCTCTTCCTTCCTCCCCACCAGGCTGCTGTAGATCAAGAGCATGGACCCCCGGTCTCACCTTAAACCGAACCATGTAGAGTGCATCTGTCAGACGGTTCATGCTGGCGTGCTCGTCCCCCGTCTGTCAGGGAGAAGTAGTGTGAGCCCAGATCTCACTGTGTTCTGGAACTAGGGGTGGTACCAGTCCTCCCACGGCCTTCTGGGCCCGGGTAACCCCCTCACCTCCAGGAAGACACCAACCACAGCCAGGCCATCGGGTGCTGAGGCCGCCTCCCCAAAGGTGCTGTACTTCTTGGCATTCCAATGAACCAGGTGCAGCTACAGGGGCAATGACAGGCCAGGCCAGTGCTTAGTGCCTCCCAGGGGTCATGGGAGCTCAGAGCCAGGCTTCCCTCACTCCCACCGGACTCCTGGCCCCTCTGCAGGAGGGGCGGGCCACAGATAGCATTTACCCTGTTCTGGGTCTGACCCTTTCCTGAGCCCCAAGGGACCAAAGAGATCAGGCCCTGCCCTCCCTGAACTGTGAAGCAGATAGTGACTATCCAGTGTGACACCTCCCTGAGGAAGTGAAGCCTGCAGCTGAGTCCAAAGAATAAGAAGTGGGTTATTGGATGGAACTCTTGGGGCAAGGTATTCCAGGCAGAGAGAACAGCAGCCTGGAGATATGAAAGAGCCAGGTGTGGGCAGGGGATTCATCACATGCAGGTCAATATGGGAAGAGGTCAAGGGAGATGAGGCCAGGCAAGGCCAGTTCATGTAGGGCCTTGAATGCCAGGCTTAATCCTTGAAGGGTTGTTAGTAATGTTGTGGTGGGACTGGATTTGTCCGTCATAAAATCCCTTCTGGACACACAGATCGGGACAACAGTAGGCAGAGTTCAGGTGGAAGACCTGAACTTTAAGTGAAGGGCGTCTCTCCCAAAGGCCCCCGAGTGACTTCACTGTCTCCAGTGCCCCACACCAGGCACCTGTCAAGACCCTGACTCCCCAGTCCCCAACTCCTTCCCCAAGTGGTAAAAGGATTCAGGTAGAGGAGGGTCTTACTTCGCTGGGGAATGACTTGCCATCCACCGTGTGCTCTGAGCCCTCACTGTGCTTCTTGCCCCAGTGGAAATGGAGCTGCTTGAGCCGGTAGGGCCCATCCAGGGGGCCCCCAGTCACCACTGCGGGGAGAAGGGGGGTATGTAGCAATTGCTGTGAGAGAGCCCACACCGCCCACAGGCAGCAGCGCCAATATCAGGGCAGTGCTCAGGAGAGGGATAAACTTTTCATTTGCAACATTCCTTGCGCTACGTGGACTTGGATCAGTCCCCGCCCAGTTCCCTATGCCCTTATCTGGGCCAGGGCAGAAATCCTGGAGCCCTGTAGGTGACAGAGGAGTCTGGTATTGAGTGGGTATATCTCTCCAACTGGATCCTCTCCACCCTTGCCCAGTTTCGAGAGGAAGCTGGGACTTTGCCTCTCAGGCCCCGATTATCACTAACAATAGACCTCCCGTGTCTGGAGCCCTGACCCAGAGCTGGGTCAGAAAGATTCTTTTCTTTAGTCCTCATAGTAGCTCATGAAAGACAAAACCTATTTTTATTTCTATTTTATAAAGGAGGAACTGAGGCACAGAGAGGGCAAGGCATTTGCCCAAGGTCACACAGCAAGGCACTGAGCGAGGATATAAGCCTGCATCTACTTCATATAAGTTCAGAGCCCAGGGCCCTAATCACCAGGCCGTGCTGCCTCCCCAGAACCTGGAGGCTCCCCAGGACCTGATGTCTAGAGGTCAGCTCCTAAGGGTCCCCACTCTGATGGTCAGGCCCAGGTACCTCCAATGTCCCTCCTTCACGCCCTCTTTGGCAGGCCCCACTTATGCTGGTTTTGTGAATTTCCCACTCTGATACCTGGTGAGCTGGGGCCACTCACAAGGCCTCCTGGGACTGATTGAATTTCCAGCTGAAAGAGATCTGGCAGTGGAGGGAGCCCCAGCCAGGCCAGAATGTGAGCTCCTGGATCAGGTGACGGCCCTGGGCTCAGAGTTCCACTAGACCCCTCCAGGACCGGTGACCAGGGCAGGGCCTTGCCCCCTGTGGGCCCTTCAAGGAGGAGGACCATGGGACAGCCCAGAGGCCCCTTCTTGCTGTCCTGCCTCATCTGAGAAGCAGGGCCTGTCCATGGCAATGCTGGGCGGTTGACTGAGCCTGGGGCTGATGGCTGTGGGCCAGGGCCCAGTCAGGCTGCTCCATCCTGGGGAGGCAGGAGTAGCCAGGCCTGCAGGCTGAGCTCCCTGATATGGGCTGGGAGGACCCACTCTTCTGAGCATGACCCACCTGGGACTCCACAGTGCAGTCTCTTAGGGAGTGAACTGCCTCCCTAAACCTTGAGCTTGGCTCCCTTAGCCTCCTCTCTCCATCCTGACCATAGAACACACTGCCATTCACTGTGTACTTCCTATGTGTTCAGCAGTCTGCAGACATTAATCCCCACAGTGACCTAGAGGGGGACACATTGTTACTCCCTTGGCCAGATGTGGGACTGAGACTCAGAAAGGTAGGTATCCTGCCCAAGGTCACACAGCTGGGGAGTGGCAGACACCCAACTGTCCCATTCCCAAGCCTACTTTCTTCCCACTGGTCCCCTACCCCTCAGGCCTGGGCATTCTGATAGGGGAGGGAACCCAAACCAGGCCAGAAAGTGAGCCCCTGGATTAGTGGTCCAGAGGAATGTTCCCTTGGGCCTTCCCCTGACAAGAGTGGCCTTCACTGAGCTATTGATGTCTGAATTGAGCCTTCAGTGCCCTCTGAAGGCTGTTTAGAAGATCCAACCATTTGAAAACTGCTCCTTCATAAACTGTGATCTAAGGTAATCAAGAGCTCCATGTCCCTCCCCAAAGTTCTGGGTGGGAGGCTTTTCTTAGAATTCAGTACCAAGAATGCTGTGTCTCTCTTCTGAGGATCTGTTGGATTTCCTACCTTCTGCAACAAGAACTATAATTGAGCCTCTTTCCTCTTTTCCCTAGCCTACCAGGGAACTCAGAGTTAAGCAACTAAGATCATTCCTATCTGGCTTTCCTCCTCTTCTCTGCCCTTTGATTTTCTATTCGAAACTTAAGTTTCCCTGAGTGCTTTCATTGTGCGTATGGGGGGTTGGGGGAGGCGACAGAGGGGCAAAGTACCAGTCACTTCCTTACATAAGAAACTTTAGCAGGTTCCCTCCTTAGCCCACTTCATCCCTCACAGGCCTGGTCATAAGGACAAAAATCCCTTTACAAAGGAGCACTCCCGAGGCTTCTGTCCAAGAATTTATCATGAAGGAACCCGAACTCTAATCTCAGGGCAAAGAGACCTTGGAAGGAGCTGCTACAAGTTCCCACTGGCCTCTCTTTGGTCCAGGATGGTTGGGATCTTGAGGCTGCAGGTGGGTTGAAGAAAAGACCTTTGGAGTGGGACCAGGCTGGTTCTGGCCCTCCCCAGCTCAGTGAGTCTCTACTTGCCCATCTTAGAGGTAGGTTCTTGAGAAGAATAAAAGAACTGCCTGTGACCTTAGCAAGGGGCCTGGCACACAGAACATTTTAGCTCCATTCTCTCTCTGCTGGGCTTGGCCAGATCCCACAGAGAGGAGGGTTTGGCCTTAGGCCACACAGCAGCTCAGTGATGGGGCAGGGAGTGAAAACAAACCTGACCTAAAGCGCTAACTGAAAGAGAAGAAAGAGAATTAGCATTTCTTGAGCATCTGCTATATGCCAGCACTACAAACATCACTTCAGTTTTTCATTTCTCCTCTCTATGACCCTAGCGAGGAAAATAGGGTCTTAATGCTCCCATCGTATGCATCAGGAGACTGAGGCTCAGCCTAAGGCTTCACAGCTGGTGAGAAGTGGAACCTTCCTTCCCTACCACAGCATGCTGCCCCTCCTGAGCCTGCCCAAAACAGGTTAGGATCCCAGGGGGAAGGGTACCAGGGTCCGGCAGGGCCACTTACCAGTTCGGTCATCACTGTCATTGAAGTCCACTTGGACAGAGTGCCCATTGTTGGCGATGCTGAGGGACGTGCAGGACTCATAGGAAAGCTCCAGTGGCTTCAGGCTGGGCGAGTACACAGCCTGGCTGGATACGATATTGATTGGTGACTGGCGGTCTCCCTGGGCAATGGGATACAGCTTGTGCCAGTGTGAGGGGCCTGCAGATGGGGAGAGGGCAAGGACTCAGGCCAGCCTGAATCTCTGGGCTGCAGACTGAGGGCGCCTGTAGGGGATGGTCTCCGCGCTGTCCTTTCAGAGATTAGCCCCTGCTTTGGAGCCATGAAGTCTGGAGCTCCAATCCTAGCTCTGCCACTTCCCCTCTCAGCCTCCATTTCCTTGTCTGCGAAATGGCCTCACTAAAACTCTCCACCCAGAGCTGACAGGAGGCCCAGAGAGGTAATGCATGGAAGGGAGCACAAAAAAGCTACAGGCTCAGGGGCAGTCTGGGGTAGTGGGTCCTCCCCAACAGGCAGTATTGCTTCGCGAGGTCCCCGGGCTCCCAAACTCCCTGACCTGACCCTACCAGGTATCTGGCCTCTTTCTGCACTTTGGCCAAGTTCGAGTTGGTGTTTGTGATAATGATAACAAAAGTTCACATCAACCTCGCTTTGGCTCTGTGACAAGAATTTGCTCCTCATACCAGCCTCGTGAAGTAGAAACGAGCATGATCCCCATTTCACAGATGAAGGAACTGAGGGCCACTCGCGCATGTGCACACACCCACTTGGGCACTGGTCTAAATACCCAGCGTGTGCATGCATTGCCCCCAGCTGCCCTCCCCAGGCATGTGCAGATCCGGGGAGATTTTCACGTGCACGCACATGTATGCACAGTGACCTGAGCTCACCGCACACAGAGCCGTCAGGCCCAGTAACACATGTGTACAAACACATAGCCCTGCCAACTACCTCTGACACACACATATGCACCCTCACACACAGCTATCCCCTGTTGCAAACCCAGGTCTGCGCTAAGAGACTACAGCAAAACACATGCTCGTGCACACACATACACACACGCACACACACCTGCATGCACACCCACGAGCACCCACCACCTGCCTCCCAGAGACTCCATCTGCAGCCGACAGGCTCGGCATCTCCCCGGGGAACATCCTGAGATGCAGCCTATTTTTAGAGCTATTGCCGGCTGGTGCTTCTCCCCGTTTTTGGCTTCTTAAGTTTTCCTGAGAAAACAGCAGCAGGTGCCGACAAAGCTGTGTCCCCAGTGGATGACTCAGAATCATGGCCCAGACCCACTGGGTTATTTTTGAAGTCCTGTGAGCATGCTGCATGCCAGCACCTCCATCCTCTGTCTTTCCCTCCCTCATCGCACCTAGACTGGATGGCCCAGGACTGGGCAAGGGGCAGCAGCTTCAGGGTGGCCAGCTATGGGGTGGGCCTATTGGGACACTGGACACAGTGCTGGTGGGCAGGACCAGCAAGAAGGCTGGAGTCAGGGGGAAGCACCCTGAAGCTGGCTGGGAGCAGGTGTGGGGGTTGGGGGGGGGAGAGGATCTTGTATGGGTCGTGTCAACCTGCCTCTTTTCTGCCTCTCTCTACATCTCTGCTGATCTCTGCTGCCTTTTTCTGAAAGTCTCTTTCTAGCTTTTGCATGTCCAGATTTGTGGTTCTCCCCTCAAAAATATTCTCCTGTGTGCTTGGGGTCCCAGAGCGGCCAGAGACACCACAGCACCTCCCTAACTCCTTCTGGCCCACTGTAACCTCCAAATCCCCAGACTTTGTAGCCTAGGACCCCCGCCCACCCTCACAGAGTGCCTGTCTCTCCTCAGATGAGTGGGACGGGGGTGTTCCTCCCACCAGCACTTCCCCTCTCCCCACCCCCACCTGCCTTGCCTGGGTTTCGTCCTGGCAGCCTGGATCTTGGCTCCTCATTGTTCATCTCGAGAAAAGCAAGAAACCCTTATTCCACACCCGACCCCAGTTTGGTAAGAAATAGCCCAAAAGGAACTGACTTGTCCCAGTCCCACACTCAAGCCTTCTGGCTCTCACCGTCTGCCTCTTCTCCCTTCCTCTGCATCTTAAGGAAATTGAGGCAGGACCAAGGAGCTATTCTCCCGGTCAGACCAGGAGGCTGGTGTGAGCCACGGGCTCTCATGCCTCACACCTGGACGTGCTCAAACACCCTGCCCGAGGCAGACACCCAGACACATCCGTGAGCCCCCAGATGCTCCCTTCCTTCACATACCTGCCGACTGGAAAGCTCGGACGCTTCGACGGGGAAACTCTCTGCGCAGGACACCGCGCGTTTGCCCACGGGGAGCCCAGCTCGCCGGAGGTCCCGGCACACAAGCGTGCGCGCTCCCCGCACAGACACCGCGCACAGCGCTCCGCCGGGACCGCCCCCCGCTGCCCTGGGCTACCTTCACCCGCTGCGCACTCCGGCGATGAGTGAGTGTCCCGGCCCGGGTCAGAGCGAGCTGGGCCATCAGGGGCTGCGCGGAGGGGACGGCTGGACGCGCTCGGCCGCGGGGTGGCTCGCTGGCGGCGGGGCCGGCCGGGGTGCAGCGCGGACTTTGCGCCAGGTGCGGGGGGAGCCAGGGCTCGGGCCGGGCGGGTGGGCCGAGTTCTGGGGGACGGATGGGAGAGGGATCCCGGTCCCGCCTAGAGGATAGGGGGCTTGAGGGTCCCGCAAACCCGGCTGGGCGCGAGGGTCAGGAGCGAGTCCCAGCGGGTGGGGGCCGGCCGGGGTCTGCGCCTACCGTCGTTGTGGCCGTAGCCCCAGCCGTGGTGGCCGGTCATGCTGTTGCCGTCCCCGCAGCCGTGCACCTGCCGGCTCGGCTCAGTTCTGCTCGCTCGGACTGCGGCTCCGGCCCCGCTCGCTGCCGCGGAGCAGCCTCTTAAAGCGGCGGCAGGCGGGAGGAGCAGTTCCCAGGCGACCCGCCCCCCACCGCCCCGCAGGGCGAGAGGGGCCGGCCCTGCCCCGCCCTCGCCCACCCGCCCTCAGGCCACTTGAGCCCCGAGTTGAGATTCGAGATGCGGGGGGTGGGTGGGGGGCGGTCAAGGGGACCTAAACCCCAGCCCCATCCCCACCCTGGCCCTGGCCGGAGCACTCTCCCTCCTCCCCTCCAGCACGTGTACAGGCTCTGGGGCAGGAGAAACGGCCAATGCTGAGGGCGGCCTCTGTTTCTCCACATCCCATCTATTCCCCAGGCTTGTCACTGGGCAGTAAATCCCGCCGCCGGAGACCTGGGCTCTGGGCCCTGAGTCCTCTTGGACTGGGACCCTTTTAAACTGCAGATTGCACTGACCATCAGGTGTCCAGAACTGGAACTTCCCCTGTTTGCCAGACACTGGCAGGTTCTGGGCCAAGCTTTGGGTCCTTCCTGTCATCTAAACCTCTCAGCTTCCCTACAACAATGGGTGGTCCTTCCATTAGCCCTATTTCACAGAACAGGAGACTGAGGCCCAGAGAGATGAAGTGACTTGCCCGAGGTCATCTAGCCAGAGAGTGAGGGATTTACTCTTAGTTTGTCTCACTCCTAGGCTCTTGTGCTCTTTACTACTTCCCCTTGGTGCTGGCGGCAAAGGGGTCCTGTGGTTGTGGGGATTTGGGAGCCCCGGGCTAGGAGGAGGCCTCAGGCAGAACCAGAGCCTCAAAGGGGGAGTGGGGAGTTTGGGCTTTAACCACTGGGCATTAAGACAGACCCACAGACACTAGCTGGCTTTCCCATGGAACTAAGTCTGAGGCCTTGCCTTTACCCTTTCCTTCTCTTCCTGGCTTCCTCCTCTGTCCGGGTCTCTTTGCCTATTCCTCTACAGTCCGCTGTTTGTCCCTCCTTTCCTTGCCTCTCCATGACCTTTGGCACACCTGCTGGGAGCTCAGGGCCTCCACCCTGCACTCAATCTCAGTATCTGCCTTGGCCCAGCATTTTCCCACCCACAAGGGCTGGTCCTTGCTGTGCCCTCCACCTGGGACGTCCTCTGTCTTCCACCCACTGGCTCCAGCCGGCCCAATCCGACTCATCTGAGGATGTGGCCTTATGCCAAGGATAGGGCTTGTTTCTGGCTAGGCCGCAGCAGGCAGTTTTGGGAAGACAAACAGATGAGTAGATAGAAGGACAGACAACTGATCCCACCCAGGGGCTTGTACCCAACCAGAGTTGAAGGACCATTTGTGGAATGTCTGCTGGTCTGACCTCTACCAGAGGAGACTATTTCAGGCCCTGTTGTTGGCTGACCTTGTGAAGGAATCTGCCATCTTGTCTGCCAGGCTCCCCTATATCTGTGTGGCTGTCTTGGTTTCCCTCTCCCAGGCCCTGAACCCTTCAGGTCCCCAAGTAGAGTTGTGGAGATCAAGGGACAACTGGTTGGCTGGGCCAAGGTCAGTCAGTGATTTCCCAACACTGCCTAGGTGCTCCTCCCTGACCCAAGAGCTGGAAGGGGCCCTTAATAGAAATCTGACCCTAGGGCAGGGGGGCAGGGCATCATAATAAACATGTAGGGGGTGGCCCCCAAGACTGGCATGTGACAGGGAATGCAACCTTGTCAAGGTTCCAGGTCTCCAAACCAGAAATGTCATCTTTAGACCAAGAAGACAAAGACTAGCTTCAGAGTGAGCACTGCAGCCTCTGTTCATCTCCCAGAAGAGCCAGCCACTCTTCTCCTGGGGGACTTGCAACACTTTCAGGGCCTGGGGATGGGCCCAAATGTGTCTACTTCGTTGACCTACTTCCCCCTCACTGTGACCCAGAAGACACTTCCATGTTTATTTATAGTGCTAAAAAAGTTGGAATTACTTAGTTTTGAATCCAGTTTCATCCACACAGCAACCCCACTTTACAGATGAGGAAAGCAAGGCTCAGAGAAGTTGAGTTAGGCTGTACAGTGAGCAACTGAGCAAGAATGAAAACCCAGGGCTGCTGAGTCCCTTATTCAGCATGTCTAAAATCACCAGGAGAGGGGAGGAAGTGGATTTTAAATTTGATTGTCATTTGTGTATATATGCAAGACTCTCTTCACAATGACTTAAGAGAAGCTAGGGAGAGTGTTTGCCTCCAGAGTGGAGACTGGGAGCCCGGAAGGGTGGGGGAGGGTGCGGAATGGGGGTGGGAGGGACACTCTTTACTGCCTACTCCTTTTGAAAGAATTAAAGTATTGCCTCTTTAACAACCAAATAAAAGTTGATCCAATTCTTTCCTTCCTATATCCTATCTTTGGCAATTTTCTCTGGGTGCTGGAGAACTGGGAACTCAGGTAGGTAAGAGGAGCCGATGGAGTCTGCCTGTCTCAGGTGAAGCTCCAGTTTCCCTGCAGCCCACTCAGGTCAACTTGGGAAAGACTGTGCCCCCATTCAGGCACCTCCTGTCTCAATTACGTGCCTTTAAAGCTGAATTGATTTCACTGCTCTGGAGTTTACTCTTTGGTCTCACTGGCATCAGTGGCCTCCTGGATTTTGCTGTTTCTGGCGGAGAGGAAGGGTAGGGATGTGTGAGCTATGAGGAAGGGCTGGGGAAGGAGGGCAGGAGCAGATTGCACAGCCACACCTCATTCATTGCGACCTTGACCAGATCTCACTTCCCCTCTCAAAGTTACAAGTTTCTCTTCTCTATAACAGTGAGGTGATTAGGGCATCATCCCGGCCCTGACCACCTCATGGGATCCCTGTGAACATTGGTTGAGACAACAGTTGTCCAGTGCTGCACCAACAGGCAGAATCATGCCTGCTCTTTACTGTGTGTTGTGCACAGGGCCAACAGGCCAGACCGAAGACCTAGAGACTCTAAGATCAAAATTACAGCTTATTGTGGGTTGGGTTTTTTTTTTTAATTAATTAATTTATTTATTTTTGGCTGCATTGGGTCTTTGTTGCTGTGCGTGGGCTTTCTCTAGCTGTGGAGAGCAGGGGCTACTCTTCATTGGGGTGCACAGGCTTCACATTGCGGTGGCTTCTCTTGTTGTGGAGCATGGGCTCTAGGTGCACGGGCTTCAGTAGTTGTGGCTCGCGGGCTCTAGAGCACAGGCTCAGTAGATGTGTGTGGCGCATGGGCTTAGTTGCTCCGTGGCACGTGGGATCTTCCTGGACTAGGGATCGAACCCATGTCCCCTGCATTGGCAGGCGGGTTCTCAACCACTGCACCACCAGGGAAGTCCTGAGACTGTTTTCGGATCTATCAGATGGGAATAGAGAATCGAGAGGGCTAATAGGATGGTCAGGTGAGGTGATATCTGTGAGAGTCCTGGAACCAAGTATGTACTCTCAGACCTCTGTTCTTTCCCCTTCTCCTTAGCTTGTTTGAGCACATTTAAACCAAACATTCCTTTTCCAGTTACAGTAGTGGCACCTATTTATTGTAGAAAATTTGGGAGAATCAGAAAAGCATAGTAAAGAAAATTAAAATCACTGGTCATATTACCACCCAAGAATCACCACTATTAACATTGTAGTGACCATATTGCCAGGCTTTTTCAATATGTATTAGTAGTACTTAAAAGACAATCGGAATCGTATGTGGAGCTTTGTGATCAGTTTTTTTTTTTTTTTTCACTTCATGCCCTATGATAAGCATTTCCCTGTGTCATCAGTCTTGGAGAACTTGACACTTAATAATTGCACGGTACTCTAGTA
Organism: Physeter macrocephalus; assembly: GCF_002837175.3. Lineage (NCBI taxonomy): Eukaryota > Metazoa > Chordata > Mammalia > Artiodactyla > Physeteridae > Physeter > Physeter macrocephalus. Next base: position 87,167 of record NW_021145447.1, read on the forward strand.
TGTGGATTATTTCCAGTTTTCACTATTGTAAATGCACTGCAGTGGACATCCTTATTTATACATCTTTGTGTATGTGTCTGATGATTTCCCTGGGAAAGTGGTATAACCAAATAAGATGAGGTACACATTGTGGGTAAGGCATTTTAAAATGTAGAAGGTATGGTGGAAATAGTTTTAGAAATTTATTCTTTCGTTCAAAGCATTTATTGAAGACTCATTAGAGGCGAAGGGCTGAGCCAGGCATGGGTGATACAGTTGTGAACATTACAGACCCACAGTTTTCTCAGGTGAGGGGTGGGGGAAAGAGGCAAGAGACTGGCCAATGAGCACCAGGATGAGAAGGGCTGGGATAGGTAAGGTCAGGTAGGGAGGGCTTGTGGCTAAGGCCTGGGAGTGTGTCCTAGGTTGTGGTTCATTCTTTCTAGCTGGTTTCCTACAGATTATAACCTCTTCCAGGGCAGAGGTAGCCCCAAACTTCCTGGAAGCCCAAGTATCCTGCCTCCTCCAGCTGAGACCAACCAGTATGGGTAAAATAATAGACCTAAGCTGGGTCTGGCTAGATCTGTAGGGGTGTTTGTTTCTAATCCCTGTGCCACCTTTTAGCAGCTGTGAGAATTTGGAATTTTACTCACCTCTCCAAGTCTCTGCTCTCTTGGGTGTAAAATGGGGTAAGCAGTAGTATCTATTGCATTGGGTGAGTACAATGAGCACAAAATGGTGATGCATGTCAAGGGCCTGCCTGGCATATGAGTGCTCAGTAAACAGGGGTAGTATAGGGATTTTGGGGCTCAGTTTTCCCACCTGTTCAGTGGGAGATTGGCCTAGGTTGGTGGTTCTCAAACTTGAGCATGCACCAGAATCACCAGGAGGGCTTCTTAAAAGTTTCCCAGGCCTCACTCCAGAGTTTCTGTTTCAGCAGGTCTGGAATGGGGCCTGAGAATTTGCACTTCTAACAAGTTCCCAGGTGATACTGATGCTTCTGGTCCAGGACCTCCCTTAGAAAACCAATGGTCTAAATGAATGCAGCCCTTGTTTCCTGGTCTGATACCTTTGATTCTCTGTCTTCTATAATAGGAAGAACTTGTGAGGTGCCCTGAGTTCCCAGATGGCAGGGTTTGTGTCTGGTCAACCGCCATGGCTCCATCACAGGCACCTTTACATGCTGTTATGGGTTGAATTAGATCCCCCAAAAGTTGTTGAAGTACTAACCCCCAGGACCTTCGAATGTAATCTTATTTGGAAATATGGGTTTTGTAGATATAATCAAGTTAAGATGAGGTCATTAGGGCGGGCCCTGATCCAGTGTGACTTATAAGAAGAGAAGAAATACAGAGACATGAGCGGAGAATATCTATGATGATGCAGGCAGAGACTGAAGCGCTACATACAGCTGTAAGCCAAGGATTACTAGCAAACCACCAGAAGCTAGGAAGGCCAGGACAGATTCTTCCCTTTAAGCTTCAGAGGGAGCATACTGCGCACACTTTAATTTTGGACTTCCAGCTTTCAGAACTGTGAAACAATGAATTTCTATAGTTTGTACCAGTCTGTGGTACTTTGTTACAGCCGCTTTAGGAAAATAATACACTGAAGTATCTTTTTTACGGGACACCACCAACACAAACCTTTTTCAAAATCTTATATTTCTTCATAGGCAGTATGACTCCCTCTGCCAAATTTGGGGATGTTTTCATTCATGCAGTCCATGATTGCACTGAACCCTCCCCAGTCGCCTTTTGACCTTCCCACATTCCGTGGGTGTATTTTATTATCCCTTATATTTCACCTGTCCAATTGGAGGACATGTGATAGCATAAGCACATGACAAACTGGGAGAGTCTCATGCCTCTGTTTCCCATCAGTTGTGTTCCATGGGTGCTGTGTAGGGGTCAGGGAAGTCATGAGTGGGTGTGCCCCCACCTGATCCTGGAGACAGCACCTAGGGGGAATTACATCCATCATCGCTGCATCATTACTGTCAAACTGTGCCCCTTCCCCTGTTCCCATTCCAGGGTGGGTTGGGGTGGAGATCTGTGCCCATTTTCACCTTATTTCAGGTAATTATTAACCTGAAGATGCCTGTAGAGTCTGGGAGATAAAGAGGAAGGAATCCTCATGTCCCTCCAGTCTCCTCTCTCTCCCCCTTCCTCATGGGGTAATCCCCTTCCTTGGCACCCATCCCCAAAGGGATGTTTCTTTTCAGGAAGTGGAGGGCTTTAAATTCCACCTTGCTTTTATGTTCTCTTCTCAGTCCTCGTGACCTGGCCCCTGCTGTCCCTCAAACTTCCCCTGTCCACTCCCTACCCTTCACCTAACTCCACACCACACCAAACTTCAGTGCCTCAGCCTGTCATGCCTTCTCTGCCTCCCAGGGATGACACCTGCTGTTCCTTCTGCTTAAAACATTCTACCTTGGGGCTTCCCTGGTGGCGCGGTGGTTGAGAGTCCGCCTGCCAATGTAGGGGACGCGGGTTCGTGCCCCGGTCCGGGAAGATCCCAC
>NW_021145447.1:89869-100000 GCF_002837175.3 Physeter macrocephalus
GTCCGGAGCCTGTGCTCCGCAACGGGAGAGGCCACAACAGTGAGGGGCCCGCATACCACAAAAAAAACAAAACAAAACAAAACATTCTACCTTGCCCACACCACGTGAAACATTCCTGGAGAGGGGGAGTGGGTGGGGTTCCTCTGCCCACCTCTCAGCTCCCCAGCTTCACATTGTCTAGTGAGTACTCGTTTACTGTCCCTCTCCTGTCTGGGGCAATGAACTCCCCTAGAACAGAGCCCCGGACTTATTCCTCTTTGCATCTGCATCCAGGAGCAGCTAGCTTTGTGATTGGAAACCTGCCCTAGAGTGAGCTTGTTGAATGATAGGATGGAAGAAATGGGTGAATAATAATGATCATAATAATTAAAGTTATTATTCAGACATGATTTTTTGTGAGTCTTGTTCTGTGTATTCAAAATCTCATTTAAGACTAATAGAACTCTGTGAAGGAGGCTCATTTATCCCCATTGCACAGAGGAACAAACTGAGGATATGAGCGGTAAAGAGCAGACCTCACAACCAGTTAAGTGGTTAAAATCTAAATCTGCCTGATTCCAAAGCTCTAGTTCCCCACAGCTACTGCGTACATAGTCTCGGACTGGCGGACTAGAGGGCCTGGTGCACTGGGGAGAACTGATCACCAGCCCTCAGTCTGAGCTTTGGCCGCACACGCCTGGCGTACAGGCGACGCGTGCGCAGTGCAATGGCGGCGCCCCCTGCGGGCAGCGCGCAGGAGGCAGCTGCAGCGAAGGGGGGCTTAGTGCGCCTGCGCGCTGTGGAAGTGGTGGCCGTTTTCGGTAGTGGTCCGGCGGTTCTTCGCGCGGCGGGCGCGGCCATGGCGCAGCCGGGGAAGGTGCTTAAGGAGCAGAAGTACGACCGGCAGCTGAGGTGAGCCAGGGCTCACCGAGTCGGGCGGGCCAGCGGGTTCCTCTGCGTCCGGGCCGGGGCTAAGCGAGCGGGCGGCGTGGTTGGGCCTCCCTCAGGCCTCCCACCGGGCTGGGCCGGGCCGTGCGGCCGGCGCTCAGGGTTCCGGCCTGGGGTTGGCGGTGCTTCTCGAGGGCCGGGACTCGCCTTCCCCGAGGGGCGCGCCCGCCCGCTCGCCACGCGGTGTGCAGGTCGAGGTGCACCGTCCCAGCGTCAGCCGGGTCACCGGGGCGGCTGCCAGTTCCACCTCGCTGTGCTCAGGCTTTTCGTTTTGCAGAATGAGGGGCTCGGGAATACCCCATCCCGGCCGCAGAGAGCAGCACCGAGTGTTAGGTATTGTTCTAAGCCGGAGCTGTCCACTAGAAATATAATGCTAGTCTCATGTAAACCACCTGTGTAGTTATATATATATTTTGGTAGCCACATTACGAAAGGAAAAATAAACAGGTGAAAATAATTTTAATAATGCAGTTAATTTTATTTAACCCAATATATCCAAAGTATTACCATTTAAACGCATAATCAGTATAAAAAGTTATTAGAGCTATTTAACATTTTTTTCCATTCTGTCCTTGAAATCCAGCACTTTACACTTCTAGCACATCTCAGTTTGGACTAGCCTTATTTCTAGTGCCCAGTAGCCACATGTGGCTAATGGCTACCTTAATGGACACTGCAGGTCTAAGCCATCGGGCTGGTTCTTGACTACTTCTTCTCCCATGCCTTTTCTCCTAACACTCCCCATTCCTTATTTATTGATCATCTTCTGTGTGTTAAGGCAGCAGAAGTAACACAAATGTTTGGCCCCCTTTCTTTCTGGAGCCCCCAAGCCAGAAGTTACAGGGTGTCCCTAAGGACTGGAACCCATTTGTACCTACAGCTTAGTGTTGTGTTAGGGGCTTTATGCACTCAATTCTGAGAGCAGCCTTGACGGTAGATATTCTCTCTGCTTTATAGATGGGGAAACTGAGTCTTAGAGAAGTTCGGTAACGTGCCCAGTCTCCCATGTATTTGAACCAGGATGTAAACTCAGGTCCTTCTGGCTTTTTCAGAGCTGGTACTATCTGCTCCTGAGCTTCTGGGGAAAGAAGCAAGGTGGCAGAGCCCTTGTAACCAACTTGTGTTCTCTTGTAAATTCTTGGAGGTCCTTGTGTTTTGAATACAGATGTAACCATACATGACAGAGCTGAGAAGATATTTTAGATTACTAAGTAACTGTGACAAAAAAGAATTTTTGCCGAGTCCAGTCCATTTAAGGACCAAACTTTACCTTTCATCGTGAGAACTGTTTATTGGCTTTGAAGTGTCAGAGGGAAGCAGTTACAAGCAAAGCTGTTCAGCCAGCTAGCAGTCAACAGGCCCTGCTTTCCTTAGGCCAGCAAGAGAATAGAGAGGATTGATTTCTTGTTTGGGCCGTTTCTTGAAATATATTACCTAGAGGTGCACCAGTATTCTTTTAGGCTTACTTTCCAGCTACCCGGGTATCCATCAACCAGATATGTCAGGTGTCTTCTGTGTGCCCTATTTTCACAGAAAAAAGAGACATTTCCAGTCTGTCTGGTTCTTCTAGGCTATTCCTCCATGCATTTGACAGCTATTCAGTGATCACTTATCCTGGGCAGGGCACTGTATCGGGCATTGGGGTTCCAGTGGTGAACAGAGGGAGTGGTCTGTACCCTTATGGAGCTTAGAGTGGAATGGAGAGATGGGTCTTCAGCAAATAAAAGACCAAATGAGGGCTTCCCTGGTGGCTCAGTGGTTAAGAATCTGCCTGCCAACGCAGGGGACACGGGTTCGATCCCTGGTCTGGGAAGATCCCCCATGCTGCGGAGTAACTAAGACCGTGCGCCACAACTACTGAGCCTGCACTCTGGAGCCCACGAGCCACAACTACTGAAGCCCGCGTGCCTAGAGCCCGTGCTCTGCAACAAGAGAAGCCACCGCACCTCAACGAAGAGTAGCCCCCGCTCGCTGCAACTAGAGAAAGCCCAGGCACGGCAACGAAGACCAAGCACAGCCAAAAATAAATTTAAAAAATAAATAAATTTTTAAAAATCCCCCCAAATGAGGCAGTTACAGTTGTGATTGCTCTGGAGGACATATGGGCTACATAACAAGAGGGAATCTGCTTTAGATCAGGTGACAGGGAAGGCACGTTACAGTCTATCAGTCCTCCAGGCTATGAAATTTTTCTGATGATTTGGGCTCCCCCATACTAGTTCCTATACTGACAAGAAAAGATACATTAGTTAATAGGCTTTCTGGGCGAAGGTAACCAGGTTGGATCAACTGTCATGATGCTTATTTGATCATGTACCTTGCCATGTTGATGATATGCTGGTGTGACAGGATGTAACGTATATTTCAGGTTATAACATATGTTTTTAATCCTTATTACATCTTTCTGTTTGTTAATGTATGCATTTATTAATCATGCTATTAGAATGTTCATTGGGAATTACATTTTAAAGCACTCTTATGGAAGTCAGTGTGAAGGCTTTTCAGATGATAATTCAGTTTTCTTGGTAAAGCTTTTCTCAGTCTTGCAGATGTCATGGTGATAAGTCCTATGTCAAGATCTTAAATATTCTGGATCCCTATAACTTAAGGAGAAATGAAATAGAGAATAATAGGTATTAAATCTAAGGTACTTCTCCGGACTTTCCTGGCAGTCCAGTGGTTAAGATTCCACACTTGCACTGCAGGGGGCGCAGGTTCAATCCCTGGGAGGAGAACCAAGATCCCACACGGCCCACATGCCGCGTGACACGGCCAAAAAAAAAGAATAATAATAATACATAAATCTAAAGTTCTTCTCTAATGTTAATGACTACAAAGACTTTCTGTTCTGTAAGTTATGTGGCTTGAAAAGAGTAATGGACTAGGAGCTGGCAGACCAAATTTTTAGCTCTGATTTAACCCCCCCTTTAACCATGCCAGACATCAACCTGTTTGAGTCTCAGGTTAGTCAGCTATATAATCCCTGTAACACCTCCTGCTGTTCCTGTCTCACATATTTGCCATGGTTGTCACATCAGTTATTCTATACAAGAACACTTTAAAGATCAAAGATCACGATTCAAATAAAGTTGTATTTTCATGAAAGTTTTAAAAATGTTAAATTTGTGTATTCTTTTGTAGGTTGTGGGGTGATCATGGGCAAGAGGCTTTAGAATCTGCTCATGTTTGCCTAATAAATGCAACAGCTACAGGAACTGAAATTCTTAAAAACTTGGTACTACCAGGTATTATAGTTTTGTGGTTGTAAATTTACTTCTTTAAGGTTTTGAGCTAGAAATATATACTCTTGACTGACTCTGTTTTGTCTCCCAGGTATTGGTTCATTTACAATTATTGATGGAAATCAGGTCAGCGGAGAAGATGCTGGAAATAAGTATGTTCTATTCTTTTCAAATACCTGCATGTTAGGGCGGGCAGTGCATTGTCGTGGGAGAGCAAGGCCTAAATCCCAGCTTCAACTCCTCAATCAGGGTGACTTAACTTCCAGGTGGAAATAGTCCCTATGCTTAGGATCATGGCAAGGTTGAAGTGAGTTAATATAGGTAAAGTGCTAGCACAGTGTCTGGCAAATAGGCCTTTAGCAAAAGATACCCATCATTACTGTCTTTATTGTTGTTATTAATGAAAAAGGGTAGTCATTATTACTTTATTTGTGAAATCTGGATCCTTCCTGAGTCCTTATATTGATTCCTAGATGTTAGTATATAATTAACAATAATTGTATTTTTGGATTATAAGATAGTAAAAGCTACCTTTTGTTTGTGGTGTCTTCTAAGCTTAGTCCAGGTATATCTCTTTCTACAGTACACTGTCTGTAAAAATGCTGTTTGTTTTGGGTTTTTTTATAAATTTATGTATTTAATTTATTTTATCTTTTTGGCTGTGTTGGGTCTTCTTTGCTGTGCGCAGGTTTTCTCTAGTTGCGGCGAGCAGGGGTTACTCTTTGTTGCGGTGCAGGCTTCTCATTGCGGTGGCTTCTCTTGTTGCGCAGCACGGGCTCTAGGCGTGCGGGCTTCACTAGTTGTGGCACACGGGCTCTGGAGCGCAGGCTCAGTAGTTGTGGTGCACGGGCTTAGTTGCTTCGCAGCATGTGGGATCTTCCAGGGCCAGGGCTCAAACCCGTGTCCCCTGCATTGGCAGGTGGATTCTTAACCACTGCACCACCAGGGAAGCCCTAAAAATGCTGTTTTAAATATGGCCTGTATATCATTCTTTAAAGATAATCATATTTAGACTTTCAGAGCATTCCCTAATTTGGATTTCATGCTTGCCTTTTCAGGGACTTGGACTCTGGGGTCTCTCATTATATTTGTCAGTAAACAACAACAATGAGTAAATAGAAGGGAAATCAGAATTTGGTTCATATTGAGCTTTGTTATCTTTTCTCTGGGTGGTAATACAAGTTTCACTACCACAACACCCTTTTATTGGTATCTATAAAGAAGAAGTCCTTTTATCTTTGCTTACTTGGTTGGTTAGAACAGGGTATAGTAAGAATGAGGTTTCTTTCTCTTGTGGAGCTGCTGAGCTTGTGCCCCAAGGGTACCCTGACTCTGATCAGCAGACTCAGATCTGGACCTTGGTGCACAACAAGGGTATGTGTGGGAGGAAGCCTGAATACATCTGTTATAGTTACCTGCAAAAGCAGACTGTTCAATGCAGCATTTCCCAAGTTTGGTCAGTAGCTGTTAAATGGGCAAATGGATTCTATGGTCAAATGAGTTTGGGAAATGGGTCAAATGAAACTAAATATTTCTTTAGTGTAAGACTTTAATATCATGCGTATTACGTATATTATGAATTTCCAGGAGAGAATATAACATATGGTGTTTCCCAAACTTTTTAAAGCCCGGGAACTCTTTTCTCTCAGAGCATTTTTGTGAAATTCATGTTCTGTGGTACATACTTTGGGAAACAATGATTTATTAGCCTGTCTTTGGTTACAGGTTTCATCCAGCTTTCTTCCTCCAGGAAGGCTGTTACAGTCTGAAATTAAAATATAGTTTGTTTTAAACTATGAATGAAATGCACCTGGTATTACAAATAACCTTTCCTTTATAGTCAGAGAAGCCATTAAATTTGTTTTTATTCTGTTTTAGTTTTTTCCTTCAGAGAAGCAGTATTGGCAAGGTAAAAAAATCAGTTTGTTATAGAATATAGTTGTATTTGAACATCTAGTGATGCCACTATGTTTCGATTGTTTGAAAAGCTTTACTTTAAAAGAGCTTATTATTCCTCTGAGAAAAAAGCTAATTATCTCATTTTTTTCTGATCTCGTAAATCTTTATATGCTTGGTAGTTTAAGAACTTAGAAGTACTGTTCGTGTTTTTATACTGTATCCTGTATTAAAGCTAAATATTCAGTGATGTTAATGTTCAGAGGTTGGAGTATTTTGGTTAAGAAGATTTTTTTTTACTAAGAGTTAGTCAGAATGTGTCTTATTTTTGTATTTCATATTAAAAATCTTACAAAACCATATGGGTCAACTTAGTAAGGATTCTGAATAGAAATGACTGTTTCTTTAATGACTGACCTCTCATGTGCAGAACTGTAAATGTGAGAGGTTAGAGTAAGTCTCAACTTGACTCAGAATCTCCCTGCCTGCTCCCCAGGGTTTTCTGGTCATTTGCCTAATCAGAAAAGTAGAGTGCAAGTCATGTAAGCATTTAAGAATTCTGAATAATGATGGTTTAGCTCTGTTTTAAGTAATACTCTGGTTTAGTCCCAGTTTAAACACTATGAAAAGCAGAGTTGTCATATCTATGCATGGAATTTGGGTTGTTTTACAGTGTTTTTGCCTGATCTGTAAATTAGGGGGTTACATTTTAACCAAATTTTTTTCTAATTCAAGTAAAATGTTTTGTTTTTAAAAAGAACCGAGCTCAAGCCGCCATGGAATTCTTACAAGAATTAAATAACGATGTCTCTGGGAGTTTTGTGGAAGAGGTATATATATATATATATATATACACACACACACACATTATTATTTCTGATCAGAAATTTAATTTTTTAGTAATTCAGAGCTCTAGGAATTTAGAATTTTGAATCTTTGTATATTTATGTTGAGAGTTGAATTATTTTAACATTGGAGTCTAGCATTTACCTCACTGTTCTGAAGTAGCTTAACTGTTTCTGTCATCTTTAATATGATTGTCAAATTGTTGGATTTTCTTTCCCCTGTCCTGTTTAGAGTCCAGAAAACCTTCTAGACAATGATCCTTCATTTTTCTGTAGGTTTACCATTGTGGTTGCAACTCAGCTTCCTGAAAGGTAAATTTTTTTTTTTTTTTTTTCTGAAAGGTAAATTTTTAAGTTAATTTGTTTTTATTTTAATCTCTTATTAGATTTGCATAGTTTTGTTTTCTCTGCAGAGTCTGTGGTCTTTAAAATTCTTAAACTCCATAGAAACCTTTAATTAGAAGTGCTTATAGATCTCCAGCACTAAAAAGATAGGGAAGAGGAAAAATACTGAGATGTGAAACTTTAAAAAAATATATATTTAGAACAGTTAAATTGAACATTGGTTATTTTTTTAGTGAAAAAAAAACTAGTTAGAATTAATTATAGGGAGTGCTTGGCGCTGTATACAAAGGTTTTATAAATATTTTCTTCTTTATTATGGAAATGTTTAGGAGATGTCTTTCAGTAGCATTCTCCCTAATACAAAGGACTAGGTTTTCATATCTCTCTAGTCCAAAAGATATACTTTCTTTGAGACTGCAACCTTATGGAATTGCTTGCTTTTCAGCATATCTTTATGTAAATGTGCTGTTTATGTAAATGCAATAGATATATCTTTGCATTTATTATTTAGTAAGAAAGTTGCTTTATTTTAAAGCATTTTCACATTTGGCATGTTTCCATTTGCTTATGTTCTTATCTTTTGTGCCTTCTTTTACAGTACATTACTACGTTTAGCAGATGTCCTCTGGAATTCCCAAATCCCTCTTTTGATCTGTAGGACATATGGACTAGTTGGTTATATGAGGATCATTATAAAAGAACATCCAGGTAAAATTGTTGCACCTATGGGGCTTCCTGTTGGTTGCTTTAGCTATAATTTTAGGAACTTGACAATTTAGAAAGTCAGTTTTAAATCACAGAGTAAATTTGTAGCAGCTCAACTCTGGTTACACGTTCAAAGTGGCAGTCAGAATCAGTAGGCTTTAATCTTCATATTTCCTTTACTTAGCATTATAGAAGGATACAAAGCAGGAGATACAACAGGTGCAGCTTCTTCATCTTATTAGGAGGCCCAGCAGCTATGCAAATACCTAGCTTTTTTTGCCTCCTAACCTACATAGGGCATGTATGTCTGTCACAGGTAAGAGCCAAGGTATGTGGGTTACACTGACACAGAAAAGATATGCCACCTTTTCCCCCACCAGTTTTCTATTCCATTCTCACACAGGCCTTAGGCTTCCCCAGTTCAGGTGTAATTGCACACAGCAAGCAAGGCATTTACCTAACTACTGTTCCAAGGAAACAGTGTTAACAGGAGACTGAACTCATCCATAGTCAGGCTTGCATCAGCTCAGGTCCCTTTATTTAGAAAATTTTAATCTTAAATCATCATAAAGTTTTCGTTCAGTACTCCTGCATTGCTCTGAGCCAGGTACTCTGCTAGTGTAATGACAGTCATTGGCATTGGTAGCATCACTGAAAAATGGTATCTGCCTGGGCAGCTAAGGAGTGGCTTTTGAGGATAAGTTTTTGGCAGTGGTGCTGGGTCATTTAAGAGTTGTAAGTAGGTAAGTGACGAGGTAAACATTTTGTTTTAAACCGGTCACTCTGAAACCCGGTGGAGAATGAATGGATTTGAAGGGGCAAAGATTGGAGACAAGGGTTGCTTTTAGGAGATTTTCAGTGGTCTAGGTGAGAGAAAGAGAGAGACAGAGAGAGAGCCCCTGACTGAGGGCAGATGTTATAAGGATAGGGAAGAGGGGGTAGATGGTAATGAAGGTTAACATTGCTAGCTGTGTGCCTGCCTTTATGTGGATTATTTCATTTAATCTTTCCAAAATCCTTGTAAGGCAGATACTGTTTTATCTGTTTTTTACAGATAAGGATGCTGAGGCATAGAGAGATTAAGTTATTTGCCTAAGGTCACACAGCTAGCAAGTGACAGAATGGAGCCTAGCTCTAAACACTCACTGAAATTACACACTTTCCCATGCTCCCCTATGTGGAGAGCTGTGTATGAAGTGACATCAGGATGTGGGGAGTGACTGATACTGGGCCAAGGAAGCTCGAAGTCAGGGAAGACCATCACATTTCTAGGGAAGAGGTCCAGGTAGATGGTGATGCTGTCTGTTGAAGACCACAGGCGGAGGAAGGGTAGGTTGTTGGGTGCTATTGGAACACAAATTTTACCTGTTTTGATCTTTTCCAATTGTAATAACAAGAAAGTTCTTCACTAAAGGAGTCTTGGTTTTACTTTTATTAAAACTATAGTCCACTTAAAATTTGTGCATTTAGTAAAATACAAATTTATATGTATATGTAAATTTAACTCAATAATGAACAAAACAATGAGAAAAACCTGTGGGCCCTATGCCCATTTAAAAATTACAGATTTCCTAAGTTCCTATAATGTATGTACTGCCAGCAGTATTGCTAAAGAAGTAAGTTTATCTTTTGGGATTATTTGTTTCACAGTAATAGAATCTCATCCAGATAATGCATTAGAGGATCTACGACTAGATAAGCCATTTCCTGAACTGAGAGAACATTTTCAGTCTTATGATTTGGATCATATGGAAAAAAAGGTTGGTAGTGTGTGTGACCTTCCATTTATAGATATACTTAAAACTTTGTTTTTAACCTAAGGTTTTTGAATTACAAAGTGAGGAAATACTATAAACCTCCATAGTCCTGTCATCCAGGTCACATAGTAACAACATTGTACCTAATTTGTTTAAAATAAATCTGTCTTTCCCCCAAATTTAAAAACTTTTTTATTGAAGAAAAGTACATTAATTGAACATATCTGTGTAATCAACACCCAGGTCAAGAAATTGGACATTAACATATCCCAGAAGCCCTCTTCATGGCTCTTTCCTAAACAAATAGATGTACTTTTTAAAACAGTTTGAATTTGGGGTGGTGTTTGTTGAAATTGACTCCTCTTAAAACTTAATTTTAGTGTTTGAGAATTACCAGGGCAACTGCATATTTCA
>NW_021145448.1:0-46990 GCF_002837175.3 Physeter macrocephalus
CAACTAAGCCTGTGCACTGCAACTACTGAGCCTGTGTTCTAGAGCTCGGGAGCCACAACTACTGAGCCCCCTCACCACAACTACTGAAGTCAGCACGCCTAGAGCCCGTGCTCCGCGACAAGAGAAGCCACCGCAATCAGAAGCACACACACCACAACGAAGAGTAGCTCCCGCTCGCCACAACTAGAGGAAGCCTGCGCACAGCAATGAAGACCCAATGTGGCCAAAAATAAATAAATAAATTTATTTTAAAAAGTAATCTCTGAGAGAGTAAAAAAAAAAAAAAAGCAGGACTTCTGGGTTTGTGTGACCTGTCTCACTCACCCCAGCTACACCTGTTTACCCTCATTCTTTTTCCTGGGCCATGGCAGCAACTACACCTTTCCCCCTTCCAGCCTCCTCACCTCTTTCCAATTTTCTTTGCACCTGAGTTGTGAGGACTACAACTCCCAGAGTGCCCTGCTCCTGCCCCTGGAGCAGGGCAGGCTGGGAATGCCATGCCCTGCAGCGAGCTTTTCCATTGGCAAAGGAAGGGAGAGTGGGTGGGGGCCGCTCACCTGGCCCAAGCCCCCTGCAGCCAGGGTAGTGCCCTCCGGCCTGGTTCCCTGCCACTCTCTGGTTGTCCAGCCCTTTACGGTCTGGTGGCTGGGTAGGGAGGAGTAGGAAAGGGGCAGCCAGCCTGGATGCCTGGGTGCTGGAAGTGCCTGGGGACTGAGCTGAGCCCGGTTCTGGGGAGGCTCCTGGGGCGGAGAAGTGTGTCCATGGCACCACTGCCCCACCCCCGTCCTACTGGAGGGCCCCTGGGGGCCCCTTCTGCTGACAACACTGAAGCTCTGCCTTGTAGGGTGTGTGTGTGTGTGTGTGTGTGGGGGGGTCCCCAGGGAAGAAAGGAAACCTAGAATCGGTGACTACAACTCTGGAAAGCAAGCGTCCTCCAAGCCCCCTGGGGTGGTTCGGAGGGTTTTTCCTGCCCACCAATCCCAGATTTTCCCCTGCCTCTTCCTAACATTTCAGCTGCAGGGCAAGAGGCACCAGCTCTCAGATGGAAGGGAAGCTGGGGTTGTCTGTGTCTCTCACTTGGTCCCAGGGAGTCTCTGAAAAGCCTGGGTTAGGAAGGCTAAGGGAATAACTGCCCTGTGTGTTATGCCTCCCTCTTCCTTTCCAGCCCAAGTTGCCTTAAAAAAAACCCCATTGGGACTACCCTGGTGGCACAGTGGTTAAGAATCCGCCTGCCAATGCAGGGGACATGGGTTCGAGCCCTGGTCTGGGAAGATCCCGCATGCCGTGGAGCAACTAAGCCCGTGCGCCACAGCTGAGCCCGTGCACCTAGAGCCCATGCTCTGCAAGAAGAGAAGCCACCGCAATGAGAAGCCCGCGTACCACAACAAAGAGTAGCCCTTGCTTGCTGCAAATAGAGAAAGCCCACGTGCAGCAACGAAGACCCAACGCAGCCAAAAATATAAATAAATAAATAAATAAATTTTTTTAAAAAAAACAACCCCCATTAACTTAGTAATTGTAGCAGGTGCCATGTATGGAGCACCCACTGTTTCAAGAATATACATTTTTCATTTAATCATTGACACTCCGGAGTTGGATGTCATTGCCATTTTAAGATGAGGGCACGGGGCTCAGAGAAGTTAAGTAAGTTTCCCAAAGTCACACTGCTCACAAAATAATGGACCTGGGGATCAAACCTAGGTCAACTTCTTTCTAAAGCTTTAACACTTTTCAGGGTACCTTGATGCTTTTCTGATGCGCCTAGAACAGGACTCTGCAGACCACAGAAGCTTCATGAACACTCATTACGAGTTCTCTGGCTAGAGAACACCACAGCACTGTGAGAATGTGTGTGTTTAGGTGTGTAAACTTGTGTTGATATGTGTATCTGTGTGTGGGGGGGGTGGGAAGTGGGGAGCTGGGTGACTACATGGCAGTCCACGGAAATGAAGAGAGTCGTTGGTCTCTAAGTGGGGGTGTGTATGTGGGTGTGTCTGGGAGCCTGGGTATGTAAACATAAGGTGCACCAGGAAAGGTTAAAGGTAGGTACAGGTATCTTACTGTGGTAATTGGGGCGCCTCTACACAAGTCCCCCCCTCCCTTAAGTCCCAACTCTAATGCACTCCAGAAATCGATCCAGCCCATACCCACTCCTTGCCTGTTTCTCTCCAAAACTCCAAGGCTCCACCAGGCCAGAATGTAATGGGTACAAACCCCTGGAGCAGCATCCCCCTTCCATTCTATCCTCTCCACTCCAAGGAAGGTGGAAAATTCTGGGAACTCCTACATAAGGGGACCCAGTAGAGTAGGTGAGGGTCCAGGTACGTGCTTAGTAACTGAAGTCACCAGGTCCATCTGCTGCCTCCCTCTTTACAGTCACAGAGCACTCTCCCCTCTGCAACTACACTGCTCTTCCCACCTGCACCAACAGGAAGGCAGGGCACACTCCCCATTTGACAGGGCAGGAAGCAGGGACCTGGGGTGGAGAAGCCACTCACAGGGAGGTCACAGGGCAGGAAAGGGTGGAGCCAGGGCTGGTGGCTCGGCTTGCTGACAGGGTACTCCAAGCTCTTAATTGTGGAGGCGGGGTTGCTGGGCTCAATTTCACCCAGGGCAGCTGCTCTCAAAGCCTTCACTGAGAGCAGATGAGAGAAGGGAAGAGACTGAGGCAGAATGTTTGGGGGAAGGAGGGGCAGTTTATCCACTCCACAGGGTTGCCTGAGTCAGTGGTATCCCAGAATTTCTCTAGCCTGACACTGAGGCTTTAGCTGGAAGTGTGCAGGGAAAGTGATGGAGGATTTTATTTCTAGCTAACTGATGGTTACTTTATCATCAAGAAGTGTTTGCATGGTGGGGGTGGGGTGGGGAGGGAGCTATAAATTTAAAGTTTTTTTCTTAAAGAGTTACTAGGGAAGATTTAATTTAGGGCTTGGGATCATAGGAAGGCAGTGTGGTCTGTTGGGAGGAGATGAAGATGGAGGCTAGTTCTGTTACTATGTAACCTGGGCCTCAGTCTTTCATCGTGTAACAAAGAGATATTAATGCTCCATCCCTACCAACTTCAGAGAGATGGGCAAAAATGCATCCACAAATGAGGATAAAAGTGGTAGGAAAAGAATGCATTTATCAAATACCTATTTAACTCGTATTTTGTGCCAGGCACTGTTCTAAGTGCTTTACAAATGTTATCTTGTTTACTCCCCATCACAACCCTAGGAGCACAATGAGGTACAGAGAGTGTACATCACCTGCTCGATGGCACACAGCTAGTCTGCGATAGATCTGGGTATGGACCTAGGCAACCTGGCTCAAGGCCATGCTTTTAACCACCGTACTTTTCGGCCTCAGCCAACAGAGGAGCCACTTCCATCAGGATGCTGGGGGTTGGGGGTTGGGGGTTGGGAGCTACAGCTCTGGAGAAATGCCACACCCTATTTCTACCTGTTTGCCGTCCCTCTTGCTTCTAGCTCCCAGACCTCCCACCCTGGGTTTGTGATTTCAGGTTCTGAGGCAGGTGTACGGGACTGGCAACAGAGCCTGGTGGTTAAGAGTACAGGCTCTAGGATGAGACAGATCTGGCTTCTGACCTGGCGACACTACCTCACCACCCTGGGCCTCAGTTCCTTTGTCTGTAAATGGGGATAATAATTCAGTCATGTGGTTGTTTTGAGGATTAAACAAGATGATTTAGGTAAAGCTCTTAATACAGTTCAAGGTACAAATGGGTTCTAAAAAAATTAGCTACTGTTATCAATAAAGTGTGGAATAAAAGGGGTTGGTTTAATGAAGGAGAACTGGTAAAAAGCAAAATAAAATAGAATTTAATATGCTAGAACCCCTCAGTCTGGATGGGCTTCTTGTCTAGACCTAAGGGCTTACACTGCTTTCAGGACTCTGCCACCGAGTGGCAGAGAATGTTTCCAAACTCTTCAAACAAACTGATCCATCCGTAGCAGGCTGGGAGGTGGGGGCATGGGAGGGTGGTGCTATGCCAGGATGGGTCAGAAGTTCAGGGAAGAGACCTCTTATTGATCCACTACCAGGCAGGGCGCCAGGCTCTTTACCTGTACTATCTAGTTTGATGCCCATGAGTAATCTCGTAAGGAGATGGTAGTAAACATACTTTTTAACTGACACTAAGGTTCAGACAAGTTAAGTAACTTGTCAAGGTCGCACAGCTAAAGAATGGCAGAGCTGGAATTTGAACCCAGGTCTCCAAAACTGTTGTAATTGGAGGGAACTTGTAGAATGTCCAAAAGGGGATTGTTAGCTACTCACCACCTGCCTTCTGCCTTGACACATCCCTACCCACCCACCCATAGGCCAAGACCCAACTGGGTGAGCCAACAGCAGGCCCCAGCATGTGCCACCTGGGGCATGCCAGGGCCTGGACCCTCTGGTACCCTGGAGGACAGTCATGCTGCCAGCACCCCACCCCCCCCAGCCCCCCGCTGGAAGCCTGACAGACACTGTCACTCCCCTCCTCACATGTTCCTGGGAGGCAGGTCTGGGGGCCCCTCCTCAGGAGGGGCTAGAGCGGCCTCACTCTTCCTGGGCTGCTGCAGACCCAAGGAGAGGCTAGAGAGTAGTATTGGGTACAGAAGTCCTGGCCCTCCTGCCTGTGCGCCCCCCTCCACCCCTCCAGGAAAGTGGAGTGCTGAGCGGCCAGACCTCCACCCAGGGGACCCAGGCAGAAGGCAGCACAGAGCCCCAAGGGCAGCTGGCCCCTCTGACCTCTCCTCTCCACTTCCCAAGCGTCCTTCTCTTCTGGGGAAGAAGGCGCCAAAGCTTTGGGACTGTCTTCCCTAGGTGGTCCAGCAGGCCAGGAGGGACAAAGCACACCGCCCCCCCTCCCCCCAACAGGGCCTTTGCCCCACTCCGGTTCCGAGTCCGAATCCTTCCCCCACCGCACCCTCCAACGCAGGCCCGGGCGGCTCATGAATGAACTGTACTGTGTGGGGCGCAAGGAGAGGACTCGCTCCCGGGGCCAGTCGCCTCCCCAGCCCTTTGACCAGTCCCCAGACGGACCGGGGGCAGCGGCCGGCCTCGCAAACCCTGCCCTTGCCGGAGCCCGAACCCCTACCCCGGGCCGGCTTCTGGGGTTCTCGGCCCCTGGAGCAGGAGAAAAGATAAAAGACCCCGAGGACATTGGACTTGGAGACCCTGGAATTCAAAACTCGGGGGCGGCAGATTCCCCACAGCGGCGGCGGGCTGATGGGGCGCTGCTGGAACCGCGGAGGGGACGCGCACCTGGACCGGGCAGGTGGGAGAAGAGTGGCGCTAGGGGGCCGGGGGCGGGGGTCCCACCCCTCGGATCTCTCGAGGGGTGGGGACAGAGGTAGGTGTACCTCTGGACCCCCGGCAGGGGTCGGAGCACTCACATGATAGGCTCAGGACGGTGCGGGGTTGGGGGCAGCGCGCGGCACCACTGGTCCCGCGGGCCCGGGCACCTCTGGGTCCCGCAGGAGGTTGAAGGGAGGGGACGCGCAGCTGAGACCGGGGTTTTTCTTTGGGTGGTGGTGGGATCCTCAAAGAAAAGAGAGGGGGCTGGGGAAGGGTCTCGTACTCACCCCCAGGCGCAGACTCAGCTCCGGCTCGGAGCCCCGGGTTGGGGCGGGGCGGGGCTGGGGGAGGGGGAGGGGGAGTCGCTGGGCGGCTGGAGCTCCGGGCTCCTGCGGCGGCCGCGGCAGTGTCTGGGGGAGGGGGAGCGGGAGGAGGGAGGGGGAGGATGAGGGGGCGGGGCCGCGCAGGTCCCTCCCCCCACGCCGGCACACGCAAGGAGCGGGCGCACTCTCAGATCGCCGTCCGCCCAGGTGGGTCCGACGCGCAGGCGCAGGGCGAGAGGCCGCGTACGGGGAAGGCGGCCCTGGGCCTGTGGGGGCCCGCGGCGGGATATTCCAGGGCGGCGAAGGCGGTATGGAGTGTGGGGGGGAGGGGACGTCACTCTCCTAACTCTGCTTCCTCTCTCCCTTGCTTCCCCGCAGGAAGGGTGGCGCACACTCCGGGATGGGTGAGGAAGGGCCGGAGTGAGGATCGTGGGCCCTCTGGGGGCCGAGGGGCAGTGGGAGGGTCCCGACAGGGAAGGAGGCCTCTGACCCGGACCCTTCTCCCTCCCATCCCCCAAGGGCGGCGAGGGCTCCGGTGGCCACTGCGACCCGCGCTCACCTGCCTTCCCGGGGACTGGGCGGGCTGCCGCTAGGTCTCACGAGGTGGCCTCGGCCGATCTCTCTGGCGCGGCTCCTCGGGTTTGTCTACTTCTTTCTCCCTTTCCTTTCCCAACCTGAGTTTTGAGATGACTTTGTGACTCGTTTGCCAGGCGCTTCTGTGGTGTGGAGAGTGAGTCCACCGCTTTCACTGTCATGCCGACGAGTGGCTACCCCGGCTCCAGGGGTTTCCCTGGTTTCTCATTTCATCAGAGGCTGCACCTGCCAGGGATTAAGGCTGGAAAGAAGAGAGAGAGAGGGGAAGGAGGTGTGTGTGTGTGTGTGTGTGTGTGCGCGCGCGCGCGCGCATAGCTCCTGTATGTTACCCACAAAATAGATCACAGAGGCACACGGAATACCAACTTTTCTATTTAATTGCGGGGTCCTGGACTCTTCCCTTCAGGCTTGATGGGGGATGGTCTGGGGACAGAAAGGAAGTATTGCTTTTCACGGTGGGCAGTAAATGAACTTTGCTACCCAAAGAGATTGATGGACTGAATTTATAAAGAGGTTAACAAAAGAGCATATGACAGAGTCACCTCGGGTTACTAGGGAAAAGCAGGGAAATTGGGAGATACTTGAACTTGGGCTGCTGGACAGAGAAAGGGCACTGCCTACCTGGGTGTGTCTGGTTCTTGTGGCTGGTCAGTGTCTCTGCTGTCTGCTGGCTTTTTCAAGGGTTCATTAGTAGCTTGTGGAATGCAGCTGTAAGGTTTTGATGCAGTTCAAACTGAATTCCCATTCAAACTGAGTCCCATCGGTTAGTTGGAAATCAGTTTAGTGGATCATGGCCATCATTTAAGAAAAAATGAAGTAGAATAGAAAATATCAGAGAGCATTGTACTTAGTAAGGGTAAGTATTGTTTCTGGACACTTGCTTCAGGTATACACACGTGTGAGTGTGTGTGAGTGTATTAGGAGGTGTTATGCAATGCGTTTCTGTGTGTCACAGAAAAGTTCGAAACGCATTGGTTTCCTCTGTTCTCCTGTTTGCGCCCTTGCCTTCATCAGGCTGCGTTTTAGAGTCCTTTAAAATTGTCCACGAGGATGCAATTAGCACACCAGGGATATAGAATAAAGAACAGAGTGGGTTTCTTTTTTCAGGGAGGTTACTATGCTAGAAGACAGTTTACCTTTTGCTCATGGAAATACATACAATGGAAGAGCAAGGATTTTGTTGGGGTAGGAAGTAGGTTGCCTTCCTAAGAAGGCCAGAAAGGGAGGTGGGGTTAAGCTGTGTATGGTAGACTGCCTGGTGAGAGGAGTCTTTGTAGGTTTGAATTCTGGGAGCTGTTTTGGGTAGCAGCAAGACGTTTAGATGAAAAGGAATCTGTCCTATTTGTGTTGTTGTTGTTTTTCCCTTTTATGGAATTGTCCATTTTGCCTTTAGAGCTTCTTGGATGTATATTTTTTATGGAACTTTTTACATGTTGTGTTGATTTTATGGTTGTAAATCTGGTGTGATCCATTGCCAAGTAGCCCTTGTAATGGATATGTGGAAAATGGAAATGGGAGTCTGTAGTTACCTGGGTTTGGGACCCCTGAGGATCACTAGGAGGCATTTCTCATGTATTATTATCTTTTTAATAATGCAGTTAGGCGTGTTAACATGTGGTGGATTCCAGATCTATTTCTGCCTGTGCCTAATTAGGGTCACCACATATTAACAGACAGAGAGAAGAGGAAACATTTCAGAAAGACCGAAATGAGAACTGAATGAAGTACACCATGGAATCCATGAAGGAACAATGGCCAAAATGTTTTATTAGTGCCCCTGAATATGAAGGGTAAAAACCTTCCCTGGAGTCCATTTTTTAGGTGCTCAGTTGAGCACTGAGCATAATTATTTAGACTCTCCTCATCATCTAGAATCTTACATGATGCAAGAGTCCTTTGAAGCCTGTCTTACCCCACTCCTGTCTTGGGGGATTATGACACCTGGACCCACGTAAGATGGATTTTCCTATTGTTTTCGTTACTTGGATAGTTCTTATGGCCGTGTGGGAACTTGGGAGGGTCTCAAAAATCGGGTTACAATTGATCCTTTTTAGAGGCCAGTGGTTTGTTCTGGTTCACCCTGGTGTGATTTTACATGTGTATTAACAATGACAAACAGCTTGTACGAGAGGGCTATGATTCAGATCCCAGAAATATTCCTCTGGGTCAGGTAATATGCTCTCTTATTAAGAAAAGTGCCAGGTAGCTTATTATTCACCAGTGAAACACAACTCAGAGCGAGAAAGTCTTCTTGTCGAAAACTTTAAAAAAAATAATCATCTACGTCTTTCGAAGAGAGGGAGTACTTTTCCTATTCTACTTTAAGCTGAAAAACACTTTCAGGACTGAGTGATCTTAAAGAGACACCCATTGTGCTGCCCTGAGAATCAGGGAGTGAGACTGTTCTCCCTGGTCAGAATCTGGGAAACAAACTGCTTATGCTGCAGACCTGGGCCCTACTGGTTAATTCAGAGAGGGGTTCTCCCACTTGAAAAACCATCCCTTACATGAGTGAAGCTAAAACACGTTCATTTCCTTGCCTCTTTGCTCTTACCAATGACCCTTGCTTGACAGAGTCACTGAGGCCTGGAGTAGTGGACTCCAAGGAAACAGACTTGGCAGGAGAGGAGGGGAGGAGGGGTGGAGGAGATACCCTTTCTTTGGGCTTTTCATCCCACCCCGTTCCCCTGCCTGCCCACCTGACATCTCTATAAACCTGGCTCCTTGCCACTGGCTTGGTAGAGGTACTCATAGGAAAGAAATATGTACGTGATTAAGTAGAATTTACCTTTGCCTTGTGCAGTTTTTCTGAGTTAGACCATACCAAGAATGTTATAAACTTATTTCTGGAACTATAGGTGTTTGCACACCTTTGAGGTGGGGATGGCAGGGGAGCAAAGCTGGAAATAGGTAAAATCTACACATTGAAAAACCAACTTGAATAATGGAGAACTGTCAGATATTTTTAAGAACCACAATTTTAAATCTGTAACAAGGTGGAGCAAACAAATATACAGATAAATAAACATGTATAGTTAACCAACAGATAGAGACAAGAACCCTGGAAACGTTTTTTTCTTTGTGAACCAGATTGAGAACTGGGGTCCTCACTGGTAGCCATGGTAGAAACAGCCCATGGTGCTAATGAGGGATTGCTATTGCTTCTTGATAGTAACGCTGTGAAAATTCACACCTTTGCAAATGTATCAGAATCAGCTTCAGCGTTGGTCCTGGGCTGTGCTGTTTGTGGTGCAGATATCTATTGAAAAGACAGCTTTTTAATTCCTGAGTTTTAAAAGATTATGTGGCAGCTTTAAGAGAGGAGAAAGAATACTTGCACTATGTGGGGTGTGTTTGTTTCTGTGAAGTTTATTAGTGGTTAAAGCAGCACCTTAGCCGGGCAAGTATTGTGCAGGGTGTAGTAGAGACAGCCTTCTACCCTTCTTCCCTTCCTAGGACAAGCCGACAAGTTGCTTAGCAATTCTGACTTAATTTCTTCACCTGTGAAATGGCACTTACTCTATTGAACCTTCAGAACTGTTCAAAATCCTTAGGAATCAACCCTCCCCAAACTGTTGCTCTTTGTTATTTATCTTTCTGTTTCCAGTGGGTGCTCAAGAATGAAATCGACCAAGAAAGTGATCTGTGTGAAAGTACTTTGAGAACTGTACCATGGGGCTTCCCTGGTGGCGCAGTGGTTGAGAATCCGCCTGCCGATGCAGGGGACACGGGTTCATGCCCCAGTCCGGGAGGATCCCACATGCCGCGGGGCGGCTGAGCCCCTGAGCCATGGCTGCCCTCCCCAAACTGTTGCTCTTTGTTATTTATCTTTCTGTTTCCAGTGGGTGCTCAAGAATGAAATCGACCAAGAAAGTGATCTGTGTGAAAGTACTTTGAGAACTGTACCATGGGGCTTCCCTGGTGGCGCAGTGGTTGAGAATCCGCCTGCCGATGCAGGGGACACGGGTTCATGCCCCAGTCCGGGAGGATCCCACATGCCGCGGAGCGGCTGAGCCCCTGAGCCATGGCTGCTGAGCCTGCGCGTCCGGAGCCTGTGCTCCGCAAGGGGAGAGGCCACAACAGTGAGAAAACCGCATACCACAAAAAAAAAAAAAAAAAAAACAAAAAACTGTACCATGTATACTTATGTGAGGTTAAAAAAACTCACAAAAGTTTTTTTTAAACTTCCTGAAAGAGAATCCTTCCGGGACAAATCAGTAATGAGTATTTAAGCAACAAATAAGAGTACTTTTTGGTCCATTGGGGCGAAACCTGTAGGAGATGGGAAGGACTGTCAGCATGACAGGGCAGAAGGTCCAGGGAGTTCCCTTTTGTTTTTTGTTTCCTCGAAGTTGCCAGGCCTCTGCTTTTTCCTGCTTTAATTAAGAAGGACATTTATATCCTTACACTAGGCAGAGTTTGTCTGTTTTGTGGCTGGGCTTTGCACTTGATTTCTCCTAGTGTTTCTTTTCACTTCTGTCACTTACTAACAGAATCTCCTTTAAACACTCTTTTGCAGTTGGGCTGAACTTTTTTTGTCTCTTTTCTTTAGAACCTGTTTCTCTTGAAAGGCCTTTAAAATTTATGAAACGTGCCAGGCACCTAAAGATGGAAATTGTTCAGGTAGAAACAATGTATAAATATATGTGGATCTGTGATACTAAGTACAACATTTTGCTGATTCCTAAAGTTCAAGTAATGGCACTTTCTGGCTTTTCACAAAGCATCAGGCTCTTTCTGTCTGCTTTTCTAGTTCAGTCTCTATGTATTACAATTAGCTAAAAATGAGCTCTCAGTGTCTAGGAAGCTCCCCCAAGTTACTGGGAGCCTGGGTGGAGGGCACAAGAAAGACCACCAACCCACCAACATGGAGCCTCTCTGGAGCTGGAGGATGAATTGCAATTGCAGATAAATTTTATACATTTAACAGATACTCACTGAGCTCCATTTGTGTGCCAGGCACTGTTCTAGGTCCTGAGCATGCAGCACTGGACGGGGCAGGCACGGTCCCTGCTCTCACGGAGCAATGTTCTTCCAATGGGACCTATAAGGTGATGCCAAGTGAAAAACTCACTTGTGTGTCCCTAAAATCTACAGTCCTCCCTGGCCTCCAGAACTGAAGGGAGATCTTAAACTAAGATTTGAAGTAAGCACGGCTCTTGGATTGTAT
Source organism: Physeter macrocephalus (assembly GCF_002837175.3). Lineage (NCBI taxonomy): Eukaryota > Metazoa > Chordata > Mammalia > Artiodactyla > Physeteridae > Physeter > Physeter macrocephalus. The sequence goes on from NW_021145448.1 coordinate 11,371, forward strand.
TAAGTAATTTCTCTCCCTCTCTCATTCTCTCTTGCCTTCCTTCTCTTGCCCTCCCCATCCCCCCACCCCCAGAGGTTATGATTCACACTCTAAACCTGGATGGCAGTACTAGTGCTGACCAGGAAGTGGCATGAAAAGCCATCTCTGGCACTGGAGTCTTCCGAATACCTGGCTTCCTCTGAGGGAGAGTAGAGGAGGAAATATCATTGGAGTTAGCTTCCTGTGCAAACACAGGACTCAATAACGTTGCCTGTGAGACAAAGCACTCTATACAGACTGATCTGAAGTGAATCAGGGCCTATGTCTACAGGATGGATTTATCCTAGGAAGTAACATCAAGGTCAGTCAGTTGCTTTGAAATAAATTGCAGCCCTCATTACTCTTACCTGATCTGAGCCAGTTGTTTAGTGGTGCGATGGTGTTTTTTCACAGTGGGCAGTGTAAGCACCAGACCCAGGAGATGATTCCAGGGGCCTGTAGACATAGCATGAGCTAATCCTCTCACGACCAGCACCATGGTTCTCCTAAAGCATGTTTGCATGTGATGTGCTGTTTCCCGATATACAGATGAGATCTCTACAGTGTGTGGATTTCCCTGTGTCGAGCCGTGGGTGGGGAAATCTGTCTTTCTGTTGGCTACCTCATTTATTTTATTCAACAAGTATTTATTGTACTCCCACTCTATCAGGACCTGCTGGGATCTTTTGCTGGGGTTACAGTGGAGGGGACCACAGATTTTTTTGTATACAAATATACAAGTATATTTGCTTCTTTTATGCTTTCAAGTTCATAGGAATGCTTACTGCTGTCCATTTGATGTCTTTAAGTCCTTTGGGTCTGGAGGTCACTATCAGATCCACCAAAGAGCTAGTGAAAAGTCTTTGAATTTGGTCTTTTCTTGTGAAAATGGAGGTGCTCCCTGCAGACGTGAATGTATTACTTTTGTGTTTGAGGGTAGTACAGGTAATCCGGAGTCTGTGTGATTCCTGAGTTCCTATAGTGAGTTCAGATGCCATGTTGTCAAGATCTCTGTGGTTTCTGTGGACAGTGAGTAGCAAGAACTAGAATGTTAAGGGCTATCAGCCTTATCTCCAAAAAAAAAGAAAAAAAAATCCAGATTTATTCCCTGTCTGAGTTTGGGTAGTGAAAATTGGAACAGTGAGAGTTCCTTTGGCACAGGATGCCCAGATGTCCTTGGTGTGCAGGAGGGATGACAGCAGATGCTGCAGCCTTACACAGAGCTGCTCGCAGGAGGTGTGTTTGGGGCCAGGGCAGTTTGGTTGGGCAGAGATGGACCCAGGTTGTGGTGGTGGCTTCTCAGCAAGGCACAGAGAGGGGGCCTGGGTGTGGTTTGTGCACAGACTGCCCTGTAGATTTTAGGGAGGTGCCTTGAATGGTGGGGTTTGTTATGCCCAAGTTGGGAAAGTTCTGGGAAGCCTCCAGGCACTTCTACACTTCTTGGACTCACATAAATGCTCTGGAGGAAGTGATGCAGTGTGGAGAGGCTGGATGTTGCAATTCTCAGGAGAGGGAATGTGGGTGGTGCTGGACTAACCTTGAGGGTTCTGTGGAGGAGCCGAGGAGCCTCTTTTCTCCCAGGGAGTGAGAGTAGGGACCCGCCAGCATCAGATGGGAAGGCTTGGCTGAGATTGGACGTAACTGCAGCCTGGACCAGAAGGACTGCTTTTCAGAGCTACTTTTTTAATTCCTTTTTTTAAAAGCCAATTTTCCATTATTGCTCAGAGTGTGGAGCTCTTCTTGCCACCTACACTTCAAATTGTATTCAAAACCTGAATTGGATGAAAGTGAATGACTTTCACCTGCTGTTTGTCTACATTTCAGTTGATTCAGCAAGCACTGAGTTAGGTCTGAGTAAAATGTTCATGTGACATCAGTATTCTTGATGGAACAAGAATGCTCTAACAGTTGGAAAAATATTAATATTTAAGTTAAGGTTACCATATTAACTCTGCTGATTTAGAGGGTGGGTTCAGGGAGCCGACTACTGGGGTTCAGATTTCAGCTTTGTCACTCCTAGCTGTGCAACTTGGGCAGATTATCTAACCTCTCTGGGCCTCATTTCCTCCTGTATAAAATGGGGCTAATAATAGTGTCCATTTGGTAGTTTTTGTGAGGCTTAAATGAGATGATAATGTAAAGCACTTAGACACATTATAACTAGTCAATACATTTTCATAAAGAAAGAAAGCAGAAAAAGACGAGGTGACCCTCAAAGCTGCCTCTCACCCTGAGCTCCTGTGTGAAGTGGGCTTTGTACGGCAGAGTGAGGCTGGAGGATGTGGAGGGAAGACCCTTGGACCTAAGCTGAGTCCACTTCTGGTTCTGCTTCTGCCTTTGGCTAGTTATGGGGCTTTATGCGAGTCCCTTCCTCTCTCTGTATCTCGGTTTCCTAATCTTCGAAACGGGACGTGATGTGATGATGATGATGATGGAGAGGGCTAATAGATATTGAGTGCGGGCATCATGCTCTGTGCTTTGCGTGGCTTAGCTCATGACTGTCTTGTGAGTAGGTGTTACAGGTGGGGAAACCCCACGTTACAGCTGGGGAAGCCGAAGCTCATACTTCCTTCTCCAGGGCTACCAAGCTGCGAAGGTAAAGCTGGCCTTGTCTGATAGTCTTTGATTCTGTGTGTCAGATGTTAGTAGTTCTATAAGTAGGCCGCCTTCTTTTGCATATGTTTCTGATCATATTTACATTTTGGCCAATGCTTCCTGGGTTGTCTTAAGGAAAACACTGGCGAATAAGCTTGAGGTTTGAGGCTAAATTGTAGTTAATAAGCATTTCTGGAGTGTTTAGGTATTTCTGTGAAAGTAAATAGTGAGTTTTCCCCCACCATTATTAAATAAAATCTTATCTAAGGTGCTTTGAACTTATGCAAGGCAAAGCTATGAGTAAATACTACAGTGGTAGAGGCTTTCTCAGCAGAGCTCTTGAATGAGGCCCTCTGTAGCCAAACATGTGGGTGGAAAACAGGCATGTCTTGCAGCTGGAATTACCAGCTGGCTATAGGTTTTTCTTAAATATTCCCCTCACTGGTGCCCAGGTGTTTCAGGAACCTGGGGATGGCCATATTTGTTGGTGCTAGGGAGCAGAGGGTTGAGGTTTTGCAAGCTGCAGTCACCAGTGTTGGGTTGGCGTTTACTCTTTTGTCTCCAGCTTGCTCTCCCAAAGCCCACTTTCAGCTGCAGTGTGGGGGTAGGTAGTTTTTCTTTTTCTTTCTTTTTTTTTTTTAATTGGGGTATAGTTGCTTTACAATATTGTGTTAGTTTCTGCTGTACAGCGAGTAGGTAGTTTTTCTATGTTACGTTGTCATTTGGGAGACCGACCCAAATAGAGGCCTTGGTCAGTGACTTGGCAAGGGCCTCCTTTGGCACTACTTTGCTAACCTTGAGCTGTCCAGGTGTTCTGGCTTTTACATTTGGGGGAAAGGTGATGTGGTGACAGACAACCTGGGCAGCTGCTCAGATAATCTACTTTCCCCCAGGGAGTAAAAGTTCTGGTTTCAGGAGGCACACAAGTGTCAACAAGGGGCCAGTGTGCAGGTTTTCCTCTGTGGAGGATGTGGGAAGTGCTTCCTGCCTGGGTGTGTCCCAGAGGATTCGTGCTGTGGAGGTGATATAATTATGAAGGCATTCTCTGTGCTGTTGTGTAACCTACAGTGAGAACTGTGGTGGGCCATTCCAGCTCTCTGACCCCAGTTAGAATATGAATCAGCAAAATTGCAGCTGGAGTTCCATCTAATCATCTGCATATCTTTTAACCACCAAGATTTATATTTAGAGACTAATGATCTTGTGCTCGAAGTGCCATCTCCCACACAAGTCCCCAAAAATCTTAAAAAAAAAACACAAAACACCAAAACTACTGGCTCTGAATGTGGACATTGACTTAGAAATAAATCCTTTCCCCCCCTTTTTCCCTGCAGGATTTGCCATCTTGGGATCCCATGGCTTTCTTTACTGGGCTCTGGGGCCCCTTCGCCCACGTGAGCAGAGCACTGAGCCAACGCTGTTTCAGGTAACTTTTCCTATTAAGTTCTTAAAGCTGTGTCTTTGAGTAAGCCTCCCGTCAGGGTGGGGTATTGGTGACTAGAGTGGGAGTGGAAACTCAGGGAGGTGGGCTTGGGGTCAGGGAAATCTAAAGGCATAGATGGAACTGGGGTTTGGTCAGGCCAGGTGAGGGAGATAGGTAAGGAGGCGATATTGCTGTTGAGGATGGGATTGGGAATGGATATGGAGAATGATGAAACCTCCATCCTTGCCAGACTCTTACAGTGAATCTGATGTCTCTCGACCCTATCATTCCTCCAGTACATTAAAACCTTCTCTTTTAAGGAAATGTATATATATACATTTTATATACACTTTATATATATATACACACACATGTACTCTCTCTATATACATATATGTGTATATATACATATATACTCTATATATATGTATATATACACAGATATACTCTATATGCATATATATACATTTTATATAAAGTATATATCTATATACTTTATATATATATGAGTATATATACTCAGTCACATTGCTATACACCTGAAACTAACAGAACATTGTAAATCAACTATAATACTTCATTTTTAAAAAACATATAAATAAAATAAAAGGGGGGAAAACCCTTCTCTCTTAAAAATGGAATATATATATATATATTTTAAAATCACATACTTATTAACATAAACTCAAGCATGATGGAAGTTTGACAACCTCTCCCCTCCCCGTTTAGATGCTAAGCCAGGGCGGAGAGCACAGGTTGCATTCCTGTTGGCAAACATGCCTTTTGGCCCTGTTCATGCACTCGTTCCGCAAGTGTTTACTGAGCCCTGTGCCCAGGGTTGGTCATAGAGAGATGAATAAGAATTGCTTCCTGCCCTGGAAGAGTTCTCACAGTTGGCCACAGGAGCAAAGTTGGAAACAAATAACTCTAAGAAAATGTGACCAGTATAATAATAGAGGCTTGTACAGTTCTTTGGAAGGCCCGAGGCAGGGGCTGCTAACGGAGGAGGAGGAGGAAAAGAGGAGGATAGCAGCTGCCTTCCCAGAAGGCAAATGGGGGCAGGTCCTGTCCAGGCCCCCAGGGAGGGCCAAGAGGCCAGGCACGCTTGGAGAGCTCCAGGGATTCCTGGCCATCGGGGCTCAGAGTGAATGTGTGAGTGGCAGGATAGAGGACCTCAGAAGGCAGGTACATAGAGGCCAGGTTGTTGACAGTGTATACAGTGGGGAACCACTGACCAGTCCTGAGCAGGGGAGTGGCCTCCGTTTTATATTCTTTTTTTTTTTTTTTTTTTTTTGTGATACGCGGGCCTCACTGTTGTGGCCTCTCCCGTTGCGGAGCACAGGCTCTGGACGCGCAGGCTCAGCGGCCATGGCTCATGGGCCCAGCTGCTCTGCGGCATGTGGGATCTTCCCGGACTGGGGCATGAACCCATGTCCCCTGCATCGGCAGGCGGACTCTCAACCACTGTGCCACCAGGGAAGCCCCCGTTTTATATTCTAAAAAGAGCTCTTGGTTGGCAGAGTGAGGTGCGCAGGGAGCTGGTTAGGACACTAATGTAATAGTCTTGGTGTAAGAGAGTGAGCTGCTGGATGAAGGAAGTGTCGACGGGGGTGGAAGGAAAGGACAGAGGTGTTTAGGAGTGGTGTCAGTAGAACGGGGTAGCCAGTGGATGGTGATGGAGAGAGGTTTATGGCTCAGGAGCTGAATTTTCTGGAGAAGCCATCATCTAGGCAGGAAACACAGCAATGGGAGGAGGTTTGCAGGGGGAGGCGATGAAGTCACTGTAGGACCTACTGAGTTTGCAGCATCTGTACGACACATGAGGAGTTGGAGTGGAAATATAGGACCGAAAGATAGGAGAGGAGTGGGGCTGGAGATGGAATTTACTAGCTGGAAACAATGGGGATAGAGAACCTTGCCCAGGGTAGGCATGTGGAATGAGAGAAGAGGACCCCGGGTCACCCGGGAGAACACCAGCACTAGGGTCCTAGCGGCAGCAAACTAGAATTCCCACTGTCATCAGATGGCTTAATAATAGCTTATTTGCCTTTAATAGGTACTCTTATAGTGGGGAAAAATACATTAAAACAAAAGATTGCTACCTTGACTTATTTTCAGTTTCTGCTGTGTTGTGTCAAAGGACTCCCTTAGCAGACATACTCACTTGTACCTTCTGGTTCTCAGCAACATGTAGATGGGACATTTGGTGATCAGTGTATTCTGGGGGAGCAGGTTTTGCAGGCTAGGCAGTGGGCGAGGCCTGGCCCATAAGGTATTCCCTTAATCCTCAGAGGCCTTTTGGAAACCAAAGGCTTTAAATTAAGTCTGCCATGCAGTTTGTTGTAACAGAATATCAGGTCCTCTTTAAAACCCATCCAGATCGAGGTCCTGACCCGGCAGCAGAAGCCGTGAAGAACTGTGAGAGCACTGCCTTGGGCACAGAGAAGCCTTCCCAGGCACCGCCTCTGTCAGGGCCCTGCTAATGTGCACGCTGCCAAGCCTGGTCTGGCAGAGGCCTCTGCGCCCTGACCAGCAGAGATGCAGACCTCAGACTCTTTTCCTCTTTCGCCAGCACCACTGGGAGCCTTGGTGCAATTCAGAAGATGACGCGGGTGCGTGTGGTGGACAACAGTGCCCTGGGAAACACCCCGTACCATCGCCCTCCTCGCTGCATCCACGTCTATAAAAAGAACGGGGTGGGCAAAGTGGGCGACCGGATCCTGCTGGCCATCAAGGGGCAGAAGAAAAAGGCGCTTATTGTGGGGCATCGTATGCCCGGTCCCAGGATGACCCCCAGGTTCGACTCTAACAACGTGGTCCTCATCGAGGACAACGGGAACCCTGTGGGGACCCGAATCAAGACACCCATCCCCACCAGCCTACGCCAGAGGGAAGGCGAGTTTTCCAAGGTGCTGGCCATTGCCCAGAACTTTGTGTGAGCAGAGCCCAGGCACCGGCTGCCTGGGGGGCTCATGGATGGAGCCGTTCTGAGAGCTGTGCCTCTGCTGAGAGGGAGCCCGGGGCGCAGTGTGCTGTGAGAAAATAAATGTTTTCCTATACGTTTCTTCCTGAGCTTTCTGGGTGTGGCCATGGGGTCAACGGTACTGAAACAGTTAAAAGGTGCCACGTGAGATGGTCGTCTTTGCCTACAGTAGCCTGTGAGCTCACCCAGGATTATCAGGCTCTGGAAAACTGGGGTACAAGCCAAATGCCAATTTGTAGATATGCAGTGGAATATCACTTTCTAGCCAGGCAAACTGTTTATTTGCCTTCCAGAGTGTCATCTTCCTTTGTCAGAGGGCCGGAGGTGCTAAATGGGTATAAAGGTGACTGGGTTGCTGGGTTAGCGTGAATGGAAACGGGGGACCGTTTCCTCCAGCACAGCGTGGCCTCCAGCTCCCAAGAGAACCTGTACCGTGATCCTTCCTCCACCATGGGGTGCCCTCTGCTAGGCACCGGCTGCTTCTCTGTGCCCAGAGCAGACAGCTTCCTGCCTTGACTCCTGGGGAAATGCACCAGCTCCGGTGTTTGCAGAGCACCAAATCGTGGGCCTGTGCAGGAGATTCAGTGACAGTTTACCTCCCATTTGTTTTTTGGTCTCCTTGGGGAGGTTCTGGGGCGCTCCCTTAGTTTCTTTAAATGGAATCTCATCAACTCACTTCTAAAGTCACTCCTTTATTCATTCAAACTGTCCTGGGCACTTCTCATTAAACATTCCAGTGGCCTCTGAGAGGCAGAGTGGCACGATGATTAAGAACACACACTCTGTAGCCACACTGCCTGGATTCCTATCCTGACTCCACCACTTACACGTAATGCCTTTGGGCAGGTTATTTTGCTTCTTACACCTTCTGTTTCCTCACCTGTAAAATGGGGATATGATAATGGTACCTGCTTGATACGGTGGATGTAAGAAATGAGTTCGTGCCTGTGAGTACCTGGCGATAATAAGCACTTGATAGGCATCAGCTGTTTTCTGTCATCATTGCTCTGCGGCTTCCAGCGCTGGGAAACAGAGGTGAGGATAAGTACATGTCCGTGCTCTCCTGGGCAAATTGACACAGATCACCTAATGACTTCAACACGTGCAGATCCCCAAGTGTAACAAGTGCCTTCGATGGAGAGGTTAGACTTTTTCCGTGGGACAGGAGGCAGCTTCCCTGAGAAAAGGTTGCATCGGCTGCCTTTTGAAGAATGATAGGCATTGTGATAGAAGTCAGAATAGTGGCTACCTGGGGGGTTTGGGAAGAACATAGACCGCAAAGGTCACGAGGGAAACTTATGGGTGTTGGAAATGTTCTAAATCTAGATCTGGGTGGGAGTCACGTGAGTGTATACATCTAAATAATTATTGAGCTATATACTTCAGTGCACTGTACTTTATACCTTAGTAAAAATAAATGGACAGGCATTAGCTAGGTGATAGAGGAGGGGAAAGTGTTCCAAGCAGAGCGAAGAGCATATGCAAAAACGCTGTGGCAGAAGGGAATGGGGTGAGTCCCAGGGACTCAAAGGAAAAGCCGATGTGGCTGGAGCAGGGCGAGCAGGAGGGATTGTGGTGTGGGATGGGGCTGGAGAGGCAGGGCCAGCCAAGCCTGGGAAGCCTTCCTTATCCTGAGGGCGTTGGGACGCTGTTGGAGGGTATTCAGCAAGGAGGGTCAGGGTGGTGGGAGGGGAGATACGGTTGGACTGACTGTGGAGTGGGGCTGAGGGAGTCCAGAGTGGACGAGTGTAGGCTTTGCATGATGATGACCTGCTGGCCTAGGGCGGTGGTGAAGGAGGGGAGCAGAAGCCTTTAGCGGGTGCAGTTGACTGGGCTTGGCAATGCGTTAAGATGGTGGGGAAGGGCCAAGAATGTGTCTCAGGTGTCCAGCTTCCGTGCCTGGATGGTTGGTCTTGCAGAACACCGAGCTGGGTGCTCTGGGAGAGGCCCGAGGGTGGGGGAGGACGAGCAGCTGAATGGCGTCTGAATGGAGGCACCTCTGAGATGTCCAAGAGGTGTCAAGTAGGTAGCTGGATGTAAATAATCTCTTAAATTGGAATGGCACTTGGTGTCTATTTTGAAAGCATTTATGTGTACGTGCATTCTTGGTGTTCCTCACAGTCCTTCGGTTTGGCGGCCACTGGTCCCGTGTTTTACATGGGGACACTGAGTTTCAGAGGTAACGTGATTTTTCTGCAACTAACAGACGGTCAAGCTGGTCTCAAAGCCAGATCCTATGACTTCAACGCAGGGGTCTTCCCACAATGTCTGGGGGGGTCTTACTTTTGTGGTTGATGAGTCCTTGCCATCTTGAGCTGATTCTTCCTAGCTGTGAGTCTAGAGGATAATAATCTGGTTTTCCCGAATTCAGTGGGTACAGTTGGAGCCTCACCAGCTCAGCCTTGACTGCTGGGAAGCGAAGGCTCTTCGTTTGCCATCTTCCTGGTCGAGGTGTGCACCGTTCCCCAGGGCTGCTCTGATTAAAGGCTGATTCAGGGTGCCTCTGGGCATTTTAGGAGCTAGCAGCCCTCTTCACCGGGCCCTTCGGCAGACTGGCTGACCTGCTCTGCTGCAGCAGCTGACGCTGGCCACGGAGGAGGAATCGCCTGGAGGAATCGCCTGCACCGGGGCCTGCTTTGCCACGGGGGAGTGTCTTCCCAGCTGCAGCAGCTGCTACTCAGCAAGTTCTTAATTCCTCTGCTTTCTAGGCTGCTTCCCGAAGGCTGGGAGGAAGAGACCCCTGTCCTGAGGGAAAGGAAGGGCGGGATTGTCATTCTCAGCCTGGCACCACCTGCTCAGGGCATGGCTTTTGCTCTGACCAGGGCAGCTTGACCAAAGCTGCCCTCTAGCTTTGAAGGGCACTCGCTGTCTAGGGTCGGGCTCACTTCTTCCCCTGCCCTTAGTCAGCAGAACGTGCGTCCATCCTTTCACGGGTCTACAGGCACCAGCTGCCCTGCTCCAGCCCTGCTCCCGCCTCCCTCCTGTTGAGGTTTTGGGGAGTCTTTCAAATGACTGTCCTGCCATCCCCTCTCAGCTCAGGTCTTCCATGGGCTTAAACACTCTTCCCAAGGTGTTCTGTGCCTACCGCTAGAAGGCTGTGGTTTCCAGGGGCTGGGGGCCAGAGACCGCTCCCCGACCGTGACGCAGGCCCTGACAGCACACAGCCCAGAATAGCCTCAGCTCTGCTGCTTTCCCAGCTGCCCTATCACTTTGCAAACTGGAATCTAATTTGCTGTCCACCCTCCCCGCCCCAGTCTCTCAGTCAGTACTGCTTTCTTTGCTCATGAAATATTTATAATCACAGATTATGTTTCCCTATGAGTATAAACTTGCTTTTGTTTTTTTCCCTTCTGTGCCCTTAAGACAAGTCAAAGAGCCTCATCTCTCTGGGTTCATAGACCTCATCCAAGTGTCTGCTGCGGCGGCTGGCTCCACCCACCCACAGGTTGACTCTCTCGGCTGCCCCACTGCTGAAGAAACGTGGAAAGCTGTACATTGTGGGTTGTGGTTGGGAGACCTGGGTTCCAGTTGGGCCTGTGGTAACTAGCCATGTGACCGTGGGCGAGTCACCGCCTGGGGAGCTGGGGAGCTCACCCCTTGGGGGCTTGGTGCCTCCACTGGTGGGCTTGCCTCCAGGGTCACCAGGCATGGATCTGACTGCACCCTTGCCCCAGCGACCTTGGAGGGTGTGTCCCTGGCTGCAGATGGGGACCTGGCCAAAGAATGCAGGGATCACCCTGTCACCATCAATACTCCTGGAAAAATAGCCAGAAGCCAACCACCTCCTGTGGGGGTGGTGAGGCTACAGCACTGCTCGCATAGCAGGCAGTTCCCTCCTGAAACCCTCAAGCCCAGCCCTGCTTTAGTGAGGTGCTGGGTGGGGGCAGAGGGGAGGGGGTGCCCCCTGGAGGGCAGGATGCCCCAGAGGCCTGGTTCCTCCGGAATCAGTGAGGAGGAGGCCCCCGCGGGGCATGGCTGGGCCTCACCTGGGCACAGCCTCCTTAGCTTCCCTGCTCCATCTTCCCATTGCCTTTCTTGGCCGCTTGTTCTCTCTTGTTCTTTCTCAGTTGCTGAGAATTCTTGTTTTTGACGAAAATTGCCTGATATTGCAATCAAATGCTTACCTGAAATTCAAATCTCTCCCAGCAGCTGCATTTCTTTCCTTCCCCTAGTCTTGTGATTCAACCTTTTAACAAAAAATTTCAGGATTTCATTTTATTCTTTCCCACCTGGAGGATGGATCACAGTTCAGTTCCCCTCAGTATTTTGGACACTTGCTGAATTGTTTTGCCAAATATTAAGTAATTTTCCAAATTAGGTGGACTTCCTAGGCTCAAAGTGAAAATGAGTTTGCTCCTCAATTTTCAGCATCAAGCCAGTTTCATTATGATTTTTTAAAACCAGTGGTTTCCAGCCAGATTCGCTGATAACCTGTTGTCACTTGCTTGATATCATGACAGGCTATCTTGTAAGACATACCACAAGCTTTTTCTTTCTTTTTTTTGGCTGCACTGGGTCTTCATTGCTGTGCGTGGGCTTTCTCTAGTTGCAGAGAGCAGGGGCTACTCCTCGTTGCGGTGCACAGGCTTCTCATTGAGGTGGCTTCTCTTGTTGTGGAGCACGGGCTCCAGGCACGCGAGCTTCAGTAGTTGCAGCATGCAGGCCCCAGAGGGCACGGGCTTCAGTAGTTGTGGCGCGTGGGCTCAGTAGTTGTGTGTGGGCTCTGGAGCGCGGGCTCAGTAGTTGTGGCACATGGGCTTAGTTGCCCCATGGCATGTGGGATCTTCCCGGACCAGGGATCGAACCCGTGTCCCCTGCACTGGCAGGAGGATTTTTAACCACTGGACCACCAGGGAAGTCTGTGCTTTTTCTTTTTTTAAATGAAAATGAATTTAAACTTATTTTGAGAATTTCATAAGAACCCTTGAGTAATTGGGATACCCCTGGATATTATGAAACTGCTTGGCAGTTGATTTTAGGCCAAATATTTATATGACAAATAGATGCAGCTCTCGGTCAATCGAGCCTGATGATCTGGTGTGGGATCAGAGCCATCCTGCCCTCTCCCTGCTCTGGGCTCCCTGGTGATTTGTACCACCTCCTAGGGCTGGAAGAGGAGAGAAAGAGAGACCTTCTCTCCCAGTGCTGGCCTTTTCAAGGGATGCCATGCCTGGCCTCCCATGGTTTCCCGGGCTGGGAGTGGGCGGTACTGACCCATCCCCATGGGCTAACCCAGTGCCCTTCCTGGCTGGCACAGAGCAGAGCTTTCGTTTGTTCATATACCTCACTGGCACTGTCCTTACCCAGTTACATTAACTCATCAGTTTGCTGCTAGCTCTGGTTAAAGGTTTGCTAGCAAAGAAGAATGAAACCCTTGCTTCAAAAGAGATTTTAGAGTTGTCTGTGGATTTCGTTTCTCCAGGCTGGGTCCCTACAATAGACAAACGATTAAGAATTACTTACATGGTTCTCCATTTGTTTGAACAGTGTTTGCTGCAGATCTGCTGTCCCATAGGCTTCCCTTTGTAATTAATTAAATTGCTTTCTAGTAGGTAACTGCTTGCAGAGAGACACTCCACCTATATATATTTTTTCTTTTGTAAAATAAAAAAAAATTAATTTTAGTCTTACCCATTCCCTTTGTTTATAAGATGTATTTATGGTTTTAAAAAGTCTGGTGCTGAAGCACTTAGGGAGTGAAGTGTCATGATATCTGCAAGAAATTACCAATTGATACCTCTAAATGAGGAGTATATGGAGATTATACTATTTTTTCAACTTTTCAAAGGTCTGACATTTTCAACATGTTAGTAATAAAAGTAATAAAAAGGAATGACTGCTTTTTTAAAAATAAATTCTGGGAGGAGGAATCAAGATGGCAGAATAGAAGGATGTGGCTCTCACCTCCTCCCACAAAAAAAAATTCTGTTGATAAAACCAAACCTGTGTGTGAAACGTGTTTGCGTTGGCCGGGGCCCTGGCTGGCCCCCAGAGCTGTGGCCGTGCGTTGGCTGATGGGCACGGGACAGTTCAGGCAGCAGGAGCCAGGGCTGCCAAGCCCACTCACTGCTGCCCACGCACCAGCTTCTGACCTGGCCGTTCTCACCACCCTCCCCACTTCCGGGCCAGGGCTCGGGTTGTATTCTATAGGAACGTGGCTATATTATTTCTTTTAACTCTGTGTTCCCAGCACCTGGCACATAGTAGGTGTGCGGTAAATATCAAACTAATAGATTTCCTCTGTTCAGGTTTGTGGTGTGCTCTTCCAGGTGAGGAGAACTTTGCGCTTCCTAAGTAACACTGTTAGTCGATGTGTACTTTGTTTTGGGGAAGGCATAGGGTACCTCTCTCGCCAAGGGCACCTCTCTCGCCAAGGGCATGTCATAGCTAACCCACCTGTGGCTTGAGCTCATTTCAAAACAAAACTGGGGGTTTTGTCTCACCCACGTGGTTTGAACCTTTCACTATGACTGTGTAGACTTCGGGGCTGAGGAGCCCCCCGAATTCCACAGAGGAAAGTAGCAGATTCAGTCAGACCTTGGGTTTTCTGGTGCCTCGTCCTGTTCTTTTCCACAGCATCACTGAGCACTTTCTTTCACCACTGAGTTTAAAAACATGATGAAAAAAAGAATAAAAAATAAATAAAAATATGAGGAACTTTCTGAAAAATACATGTGGATGGGGCCATATGTACCCAGCCGGTAGGGGTAGAAAGCAGCACTGCTTGTGAGCAGCTGGCAGGATCGGGGCTCCCTGGTGAGCATATTTCCCAAGGTGTGGTGACCAGGCTGTTGGGTGTGCAGCAGTGATGGGATTGGGAGGAAGCAGGTTTGTGATGCTGTGTCTGAAACCTCCCCTCTGACCCTTTAGGTCCCCCACTGGGTCCGAGGGCTTCAGAGCACCACACAGCCCTCTCTTACTCCTCCTGATTAGCAAGGTGCTTCCTCACTGGGGTCCTTGTGGTCTCTGAACACTGCTGTGAGCAAACCTCTACCTCTGCAGAGCCCTTTCGCTGTACAGATGCCCCCATCTTTGTGATCTCACCTCATGCCTACTGCTAAGGCTTCCTCCAGCTGGGTGGTAGGTAGGGCTGAGGTCCCCGTTTTATAGACAGAAAACTGAGTAAGTGTGCAGTGGAATTGAGCCCAGCGTTCTTATTACTCTATGCTTGCTATACCCAGCGCCCCCGCCAGGCATAGTGCTTTTCACACCTCTTTGTAATTGATAATCCTCATGGGCTCCGGAACAGTGTCCGTCTTGTTCATGGCTGTCTCCCCCATGCTCAGTAAATGCACAAAAAATATTGAGAGCTCCAGTAAGTTAATGACCCCCCAAAACGTGCTCTTTGACCCCTAGGACCTGCTCTTTGCACAATGCCCTAAAAACAATAAAACATATTGGAGAATAAGACCTACAACCTGCCCAGTGGTGTCATCAAGTTAATGACCCCCAGCACGTCCTCTGTGCACACACACAAAACAATCATTTATGGAAAGGTGACATTTCAAAGTGAAAGACCCTCATTGTACTGAGACCTGAAATAATTTTTCCAAAGTGCCATGGCAGTCCTGGCCTGACCATGTAGGGACAAGAAAACTCCTGTGCCCAACCTGGAGAAGGAGCCAATGATGGAAACGTGATGTCTATTCAAGAAAGGTATAGAAGGTCTTCTCCCCCTCCCCTGTCTTCCTCTGATTATGAAAATGTAACCCACTAAGTATTCGGGGCAGCGCAACGCTTGCCTGCCTGCTTAAAAGCCTCACCAGCATCCTATTCTAATAAATCACTTCTTATCTATCAAAAAAATATTGAGAGCTCAAAGGTTAAAATTTGGATTCTCAATTTAGGAGTCTGTGCAGATGTCTAGTACAGGAGTCAGCAGAAATTGACATTTATGGTATATCTCCAAGGACCGGTGCTGGGTAGCGTCGCAGATCTGCGTGTAGATCCTTACCCAGTGGACTTCACCCACACTGGCCAGATGCCCAGCGTTTCCTGTTCATAGGCTGTCTTCCCATGCCAAGTCTGGACTGATAACCCTGTTAAACTGGAGTTCACGTTTGTGTCCAAAGAATCAGTGTGTGCTTCCTTCGAGAAAACCCATGATGAGGTGTGGTTTTTGGCTGTACCTTGGGTATCTCTAACCGGGACTAGCCAGGCATGAACAAGGAGCCTTTAACTGAAATTTGGTTTCTAACTTTTCCAAACATAAACTACTTTACTCTATTCCTAAACTTGCTTTCAGTCACACAAAAATTTTTAATACCTTCAAATGTTCAGGCAACAATAAAAAAGATAGTTATGAAGCACCTTATAAGTCCATAGTTTCTACGGGGTGCAGAGGGCAGCAGTCCCTTCAGGCGGGTGGATGTCTGTGGGATGGATGGGAGGGGGAAGATGAACAGCTCAATCCTTGGCCTCAAGTTCATTGGGTTAAATGATGTCCTTGGAAGCAGTCAGCAGTCCTCAGGCTTAGGCAGGGGACAGAAAGAAAGGGAGTAGGAGGAGAAAAGAAAGCGGTGCACGTGATGGAAAATGACAATGTGTCACCATAAATCGGCCTCAGTGTTCATCAGTGCCCAGGCTGCTGGTTGCTTCTTTTTGACAAAGCTTTTCCACCTTCCTCTGTCTTGTTTCCTCCACTCTCCCCACCCAGAGGGATGTAGAATAAACAAGTTTACTAATGGATTAATGTTGAATTTTTTACTCTCCAGCATGTTTAGGAAAAAAGAAAGCTGTTCAAAGGATAAGGCAATGGTTCTCCACGGGGGACACTTGGCAGTGTCTGGAGACTTGGTTTTCACAACTGGGTGTGGCATCTAGTGCCTAGAGACCAGGGACGCTGCTAGACTTGCTACAGTGTACAGGACAGCCTCCACGACAAAGAAACACCGGCGCCAAGTGGAGATGGTGCCAAGGGTGAGGAACCCTGGTGTGAGACTAGGTGGGACCTCTTGTGTGTAAGGGGACAGAGGACACCTGGGAGTCATTGTGAACCGTTGGTTCCTAAGTAACAGTGCAGAATTATAGGAATGGAACCCACACTGGAACCCTTGCAACTCTGCACTTGACTGCTATTTATCTGCCCATTGCCCTGACTTGAGCCTTAGAGGTAGAGCAGGTGATGGAGAATCTAGAAGGCTGTGGCTTGCCAAAGGGTTGAAAAGTAGAGTCAAGGCCATGAGAGCACTGGGGCATCTGGCTCACAGAGCGCAGATGGTGGGACGTGGTCCACACGAGAGGCTCTGGTCTGGGGTCGAGGTCAGCGGCTTGTGGGCTTTGCCTTGGTGAGTCACTTTTCCCAAAACTTTGGCTTCTGCCCTTGGTCATTCTCCACGGCTGTCCTGGCAGTGGCGCCAGCAGCCTTCCTACCTTACAAATCTCACACCTTCGGGGTCACTTGGGGTTTGTCCTGCTGTTCCCTGTCCATTTTTAGTTTTCACAAAGTGCTACCCATTCTCTTCCAGCACGGTGGTCCTCCTCGTCCATCCCAGGGCCCCAAACCAGTCTGGGCATGCTGCTGCCTAGTCACTGGCACAATCCAGCCACCCACCGGACGCAGCTCTCAGTGTAGAAATCTCATCCCTTCATCCATCATCCCATCTAGAGGCCTGGGGTCTGTAGCGCGTGGTAGTAGGAGCAGAAAAGACACACTCATGTATTGAGAAAGCAATGTATTGGGGGCTTACTTTGTGCCACTGTTGTACCAGGAGCTTTACACATTCTCTTCCAAGTAGTCTCTACTGCAGTCCTTGTGCTGGGGTATGTTGCCCTGTCTCACTGTGCAGCTCTGGGCACCCAGTCCTTAGTGGGTTCCCAGATGGAGAGCGTGGGTCCTTCCCCACCCCCAGGAAACCGCTGTCAGTCCCAGAAAAGGCTGTCTCTGCTTCTCCAAACCCATCCCTCAGCTGGAAAACCCAGGCCAAGGCAGCCCTGCAGAGGCCAGGCTCTGCTCGCCCATCCCTTCCGCACGAAGTGCGGTTTATCCCTCCCAGAGACCGCACCTCACCTTGTCTCTCCAGCCCCATCCACTGGACCCCTGCCTTTCCATCAGCACATGCCCCGCTGAGCCCACATCTCTGGCTGTGCACGTCTTTCACTCAGAATGTCCTTTTCTCCTGGAGTGGAGGCCAGTCAGCCTATGGAGCCCTGCTCAGACGTCTCATCAGTGACATTCTGATCTCACATTTGTTGCCCGGGGCTTGACATCTTAACTTGACCCTCAGAGTCCCTCTTGCCCCTTTCCACCCTGCTCCGTGCCCACGAAGCTGACCTGCATGACGGACCAGGGGCTCCCTGGCCCTCTGATTTCCAGCTGGTTTTGGCCAGTGGGGGCACCAGCAGGAGCTCAAAGGACCAGAGGAAAGAGAGGGTTTGGGGTCTTTGGCACCGTCACCCCTGCTTTCTCCCTGCAGGGCTGGCCACAACCCTCAGGCATATGTCACAGCTTCTCATGGCAGCTCTCCTTCCGGGGGCATCGGCCACAGCCTGTGGTACCCACTGCCCTGGTCCACACCTTTGTAAATCATCACTTTGTCAAACCCTCCTCAAATGATCTTTTTTTCTTTTTAATACATTTATTTATTTATTTATTCATTTATTTATTTTTGGCTGCATTGGGTCGTTGTTGCTACGCGCGGGCTTTCTCTAGTTGTGGCGAGCTGGGACCACTCCTCGCTGCGGTGCGCGGGCCTCCCACCGTGGTGGCCTCTCCCGTTGCGGAGCACGGGCCCCAGGCGCATGGGCTTCAGTAGTTGTGGCACGTGGGCTCAGCAGTTGTGGCTCGCGGGCTCCAGAGCACAGGCTCAGCAGTTGGGGCGCACGAGCCTAGTGGCTCCATGGCATGTGGGATCCTCCCGGACCAGAGATCGAACCCGTGTCCCCTGCACTGGCAGAGGGACTCCCAACCACTGCACCACCAGGGAAGTCCCTCAAATGGTCTTAATGGAATGTGCACCTCTGTCTGCTTGGACCCTGCCCCATGCAAACACTTACTGTGTGTCCCCAGGTGGGCAAAATATGGTTCCTGCCCTGGAGAAGCTCCCGGGAGGTGGCAAGCTCTGTTCATTGTACGGTAAGTGCCACGCAGCCATTAGCCTGGGAGATTCAGAGAGGCTTCCTGGGGGGATCTCTAGTTGCTGGATGGTTGGTCAGAGTTAGCCAAGCGACAGTCTTTCATCCGAGCACCTTTCATCCCAGCCGGAGCCAGAAGTGTGATACCCAGTAGGGTGTACAGGGACCTGCCAGCAGTTTGGGGGCCCTAGAGGGCAGCAGTGAGTGTGGAGGCCGGTGGGCCCGGCCAGGAGCCCAGACTTAGACCTGTCACTGTCCTGCTTTACACGTCCAGGGCCTCCTCACCCCAGATGTACATTATCAAGATGGCCCGGTGCTGTGCAGAGGACCCCTCTAAGGGAGGGTGCAAGGGGCCGGCCGGGCAGCAGGAAATCTGTAAGTTCAAGAGATGATAAGAACACCAGGTCAGGGCAGGGATGGAGGATGGCAGTCAAGAACTATTTAGGGGGGAGGGAAATAGGCATTTAGCAGGCTGGGGGAGCATGGCATAGAGGAGTCATGTTGGGAGACAGGACAGGGGTCCAGAAATTCAAGTTAGCACAACCAAGCTATTTGGGATAGGTCTGTATTCAGAGGAACTGTGTGGTGGGGTGGGAAGCGGTGAAAGAGGGTGGGTGGGGAGGGAGGAGCCGCTTGGGGGTGAGATGCTCGGACAGCTCAGGGGTGACTTGTGGTGGCCTGAGCTGGGTGGGCGGGGCGAGATGGCTGCGACATCCCTGGTCCAGCTGGGGCAGACCACCCTGGGGTGCACAGTGTGGCCTGGTCAGACTGCCGTGTGACCCCAGCCGTGGGGCTTGCTACCCTCCACTGCCCTGTGCCCCTTCTTGGCCCTGCCCTTACATTCGGAGCTGCCCCTCCTCTGAGCCACATCCTTGAAATAAAGGCATCCACGCATCCTGCGCCTTGAGTCTTACGGCTGCTGGGCCACCCGACTGTCAAGCTGCCCCAAGGGGGGATGGGCAGCATCCGGTGAATGTCTGGAGGTGGGAGGAGACGAGGGAGCCTTCTAGGTCTCCCAGCTGGGGTGGGGGGCACTGCAGGGCTCCTCAGGGAGTCCGGGGTCCTGGCAGAGGAGAGGAGAGGAGCAAGGGAGATATCTTCTGGTTGTCGAGCTGCGAGTGTTGGGGGACAGTGGGCTACACTCAACACAAGGTCAGGGGAGAGAACAGGGTGGGAGATTTCAGAGGCATCAGGATGTACATGGTACTTCAAACCATGAGGTCCCAAGGAGAGAGGGAGGGAGGAGCAGTGAGCCTAGGGCAGAACTTGGGGCCACACTGATGCTTGGGCGGCGGGTGGAGGAGGAGGCGGCTGGGCAGGAGATCGAAGAAACAGCCAGGGAGGGAGGAGGCTGACTGGGGAGTGGAGTCCAGGAGGCCAGGGAGGCGAGGTTTGAGGAGGAAGTGGTCAATCTGGTCAGGTGTCACCGGGCCCTTAGCAGTGAGGTCTGCAGAGGGACGGGGAAATGACCACACAGCTGTCACTGGTGGAGAGCTGGGTCAGAGCCCACAGTGGGGTGAGGAGGGGATGGGGCAGGGGACTTCTTCAAGAGGAGAGGGGGTCTGTAGCTAGAGGGAGACCGAAGGAGCTTTTTAGGACGGAGAGAACTGAGCAACTCTTTGTAGACACATGGGTTCTCCCCTTGCTTTGAGGGGTCTTTGGTAAGAAGATATTAGCAAGGTGAGTGCCAAGAGGTTGACGTTAGCAGCATGAGAAGACCCACGAGCTTGGTCTGTGTTTCGTTGTGATCATTCAGCGGTGTCTTTGTGCGCTTCAGATGCTGTGGGTGTTGCCTAGGGGCCAGAGCAACAGCAAGCACATCGAGGACCACTCCCTGTCGGCCAGCCCGGCTTCTAATCGCTTCACGCGCCGACAGCTCATCTTCCCAGGGCCCTAGGAGGTAGCGTCCGTCAATCTTACTGGGTTTTGCCCTGTGCTACAGATGCAGGAGCTGAAGCTTGGATTGGAGGATTACCGGGTACCTGTTTGAGGTGCCAGGGCCAGGAACTGGTGGCGCTGGGGTGTTCAGCCTCTGCAATGCTGCTGGAGGGGAGGGCGGGGTGTCTGATGGACAGAGGCCCTGGGGGAGGGCGGAGTGGGGGGCGGGGCGGGGTGCCTGGCACAGGTGATTTCATTCTCTCTTCACAGTAACCCCACCAAGCAGGTATTACTCACCTGACTTTGTAAAGTGGAAACTGAGGCTCAGGTGTTACTTAGTTGCCCACAGCAAGGGCTGGAGCCAGAATTTTTGACCTAGATCTGGCTCTAAAGGTCCTCTCAGCACTAGATGGAATCCTTGTTGGCAAAACCGCTGGGAGGGAAGAGGCTTTATGCAGCCTGCCCTGTCCTTGTGAGCACATGACATGGTGTTACGTAAAGGCACAAAAGGTAGCATGGGACAGCACTTTTTAGCTTTTATAAGGCCCTTTGGAAACCTCAAAACCGGTGAGGGTTATGGACCCTCTCCCCAGAATAGTCCACATACGCAGATAACTCTGGGTGAGATTTCAGGGGTTCGAGGCCCCCCGAGGCCTCCACTGGCTTCCAGGTTGAGAACTCCCGTGACACGTGTCGTTAGCAGTGTGACAGATGAGAAGCGGTGACTCTCCACACCCTTCACGGGACACGTCACAGTGCACAAGGACGTTTGTACGTGGATGGGCATTTCAGCTTCACTTTTCTTTGTTTTGGCCGCGCCGCTCGGCTTGTGGGATCCTAGTTCCCCGACCAGGGATTGAACCTGTGCCCCCTGCAGTGCAAGCACGAGTCCTAACCACTGGACCACCAAGGAATTCCCTCAGCCTCATTTTTCATCGTGAGAGCTGTGAGCAGCCCGAATGGACATCAGTAGTGGGTGGTTCCGGAAGCAAAGCCCATCCTTGCCACGGAATAGCACACGACAGTTCCAAGGAAGGATGGCATAGCTCTAAACAGGTGCAGCTCCCCAAGACATATTGTTGAGTGGGAAAAAGCATGTTCAAGAGTGATATGTACACACACATCATTTATGTAAAATCAAACGAAAACACTCAACAATATTACTTATTTCCTACACATGTAGAAAAATGCATGGAAAATGGACTTGAATGATATCCAGGATGCTGCTAATAGCGGGGTTCTTTGGGGAGAGTAGAAGGTCCTGGACCCAGGTGACACAGCCCTATCTATACTGCTTTAATGTTTTTATAAGGACAATATACCCCTGTTTTATGTGTACACTTAAAACTAATTATCAAATGCAGCACACACACTGGGTATATGGGGGAAGGAGGGCAGGAGGGAGGGATTCTGAAGGAGGTGGGGTGGGGTAGGGGAAAAACGTTTGTGTCAGACATCCCTGTATTTCAGTCTTGACCTTGGCAATTACCTGCCAGTGACCCTGGGCAAGTCACATTAACTCTCCAACTTCTGTGAAATGGGGATGATAATGTCTGCCTTCCAGGGCTCTCATGAATATGAAGTAGGATAAAGAACTCTTAGCACATAGTAGGTGCTCGATGAATCATAGCCATTATTGTTTTTTAAATTTCAGACCCCCAAATATTCGAGCTCTGACTAGGTGACAGTTGGGTTAAGGGCTTCAGGACCATAACTGATTCAATCAGAGGTGACTTCCTGGAGGAGGAGGAGTTACAGCTACTTGAGTGTGTGGGAAGCAGGGCATCAGTGAGTCAGAGAGAGGGCTGTGTGCAGCGGCCAGGAGGGATCATATCTGTGTGCCCGTTATCAGTAATGATATTACTATCTCCATATTACAGGCAAGGATACTTGGAGAGTCTAAATAAGTTGCCTATAGACACATAGCTAGGAAGTGCAGAACTGATCACACGGAAGGGATGGGCTGATGCAGAGAACTCAGGAAAATGCAGAAAACTGGGGTAGTTCTGTGGGAGAGGAAAGTAGGAAAGAATGGGCCTTGGCACCAGAAAGACTCCTGAAGACAAGGATGGCGCGTGTCATGTGCCAGTATGATCTTGGTGAGGGCTCGGTAGAGGCAGGCAGAGCAGGCCTGGGGGACAGCGGGACCTCAGGTCTCACAATCACGAGGCACTCTTATTTTGTTTTCCTTTTTTTTTTTTTTTTTGTGGCCACGCCACGAGGCTTGTGGGATCTTAGTTCCCTGACCAGGAATCGAACCCGGGCCCTCAGCAGTGAAAGCACAGAGTTCTAGCCACTGGACCGCCAGGGAATTCCACAAGGTGCTCTTGACAGAGGCCACCCACCAGCAGCCTTCCAACTGCCCTAAGGCCCAAGCAGAAAGGATTTGGGGCAGCCCACAGGGAGGATGCCAGGCTGCGTGCTCCTGGGAGGCCGAGAGACTTTTCCCAGGAACCTTCCAAGAACTGGGTGAGTTGAAAGCTGGCTGGCGGTGCTGCATTAAATTAAGTCAACACATACCCTGTGACCCGACAATTCTGCTCCCTAGGCAGGGCCACAGGGAGTGTCATGCTCAAGGACGCTCATGCAGGATTGTTGAAGGGTGTTGGAGGGGACGTGGGTGCCCGTCACCCTCAGAGTGGGTAAATAGATGTGGAGGACACCCGCCATCGCAATATGGATGGGTTTAAAAACTACGGTGCTGAGTGAACAAAGTGAGAATATATACAATGTATTAAGTATGAAACTAGAAAATACAGGCTCAGGTTTTCACAAGAACACACACGCAAATGGTTGGTTGTGGGGTGGGGGTGAGGAATGGGGATAAAAGTGAGAGAAATACAGAGGGCGTGCGTAGTGAAAAATTCACCCCTCTGCAGGTGAGAAGAGCAGCCCAGCAGTCAAACCCGCATTTCTGTGTGCATCTCGCCACCTAGTGGGCACAGGGCTGCCAGCACCCTGGCCACAGGACATCCTGGGAGGTTTGGGGTGTGGGTGCTGCCTGGCTGGACACTGGAACAGAGGGGACAGGGAGGGCTGGCTGGGGTTGGTTGTGGGCCTGGCTTCCAGGTCCAGGATGGGGAGGGTTCAGACAGGCTTTCCCTGCTCCCTGGGGGGCCTTCCCACGTCAGGTGAGCTACAGGTAGATGGTTCCTGAGGCCCAGATGCCACCTCGCCACACACAGCCCTTGCTCCTGGCAGGTTCATCATGAAAGCAGCAAGGAGAGAGGAGAGAGAGTGTAGCCTGGCTGAAGACCCAGCGCAGGGGAGAATGGATAAGCACAGAGAATTCCTTGGGCAAGTCCCTTGTGCCTCAGTTTCCCTTCTTTGGAGCACAGTTGTATCTACCTTGTAGGGACGTTGTGTGGATGGAATGAGTAAAAATGAAACAACAGGCCCCTCTCAGAGTGAGGGCTGTTAAGTGTTAAGCTGTTATGTGTATCTGAGCGTCACCCAACCCTGTGAAGCTGGCACCCCATCCTTCATGCTCCCCAGAGAGTAGGGGCTGCGGGCTCTGAGGGAAGATGATGGGCCTGGGGGCCGTAGGGGCATGAACAGAAAGCCCTGGGGAATTCCCTGGCGGTCCAGTGGCTAGAACTTGGCATTTTCAGTGCTGGGGCCCGGGTTCGATCCTTGGTCAGGGAATTAGTATCCTGCAAGCCGTGTGGCCAAAAAAAAAAAAAAAGAAAGAAAGCCCTGGGCCGATGGGGGTCACTGAGAGCAGGGCCTGGGGCTCTTGGCTAGGAATGGACCATGGACCTAGGCCAGGCCTGGAGTGAAGCAGGGTGGGGTCCCAGGCTGTGCTACCCCATTCTTGGGGTGTGCAAAAATACCTCTCTATCTACTGCCTGAGCTCCCCTTTCTCCACATACCCACCAACCAGGTTGCGGAGGTTATGTGTGATCAGCATCAATATGCCCCCTGGCGGGGGAGCGGGGACCAGCAGTGCTGTTGTCTCTGGGGTGAGAGGGGCCCTGCCCTGCCCCCCCACCTCCTTCTGCAGTTCACACTTCCCTCCTTCTTCCCTCTCTCCTGTCTACCAGCCTCTGTCCCCTCATTAATTTCAGCTGTCCCTTCCCCCCCATCCCTAGCCTCTCCTGGCTGCTGTACCAGAATCATCTTCCTAAAGACAGAACAGCTTAGCCTGTTCAAGAACCTTCCGTGGCTTCTCATTGCCTGTGAGTCAATTCGGGCATCCTCGGTGGCTTTTGTGGTCCCTTATAATCTAGCTCCCAACGCCTTCTCACACCGCGACTGCTACGCTCCACAACCCAACTGCCCTCAGACATGCCGTGTGCTCTTTTTTTCGAATGCTCTTTCTTCCACTTCTCCACCTGGTACAGTCCTCCTCACTTTTTTTTTTTTTTTAATTTTTTAAAATTTTATTTTGGCTGCACTGCATGGCTTGCAGGATCTCAGTTCCCCAACCAGGGATTGAACCTGGGGCCACAGCAGGTAAAGCACCGAATCCCAACCACTAGACCACCAGGGAACTCCCCAAAGTCCTCCTCACTCTCAAAGGCCTGGTTCAGTAGTCAGGTCCTTCACAAAGACATCCCCGGCAAACCGGCCACCCCAGAGCCCCTGTCATTAAATCTGTTGTCATTAATCATGTACCAGTCATGGAACAGCCAGCCTAGTGCTGCTAGTGGGTAGAGGAAAGAAAACATAGGGGCTTTGACGTCAGATTGGGAATCTCAGCTTGGCCACTCACCAGCTGTGTGACTTTGGGCAAGGTAGTTAACCTCTCTGAGTCTTGGGTTTTGTATCTGCTAAATGGGGATAAAGCTCTTATTACACAACCCAAATTCCTCACCACATCCTGTAAGGCCTTGCCTGTCCTGTCTCCTTCCTCTCTCCCCGTGGCTCCCCACACTCCAACCATACCGGCCCCCCTGCTCTTCCTTGAACACACCAAGTCCTTTCCTGCCCCCCGGCCTTTGCACCTGCTGCTCTCTACCCAGAACATTCTCCCTCTCATCCTCCTCCACTTCGTCTCCAGTGTCACCTCAGAGAAGCCCTGTGCAACCACCCTCGAAATCGCCACCCCCCGTTCTGCTTTGTCTCACGTTCTGTTTATTTTCTTCTAGGCTTTACCCCAATCTGTAATTTTCTGACTTTTTGACTTGGTTGTCAGCTTTGTTAGGCTGTCTCTGGGATTATGGGAAATGAACAGACTTGCTAAGTGTCACTCCCGGCCTCGCCTCCTCCCCCAGGTTGCACCTGCTCACCGGGAGCCCGTCAGGGCAGGTGTGTGTCTCACTCATGTTTGCCTTCTTAGCACCCAGCACTGTGCCCGGCCCAGAGCGGACACTTAGTCTGTGTTTGCTGCCTGCCCATCCTTGTTCTTGGCCCCTGTTTTCCCTTCACAGCTCCTCGTGGCCCCTGATGGTTTCTAATGTGTGTCAGGTTGAGCCTGGCATCTCCCAGAATGAGAATGTCCCGGGCAGGCCCCAGGTCTCTGCCATTTACTTTGCTTCTGAGTCAAACACAGGATTTTATTTTTTATTTTTATAAATTTATTTATTTATTTTTGACTGCATTGGGTCTTTGTTGCGGCTTTCTCTAATTGTGGTGAGCGGAGGCTACTCTTGGTTGTGGTGCTTGGGCTTCTCATTGTGGTGGCTTCTCTCGTACGGAGCACGGGCTCTAGGCACACGGCTTCAGTAGCTCTGGCGCATGGCCTTCAGAAGTTGTGGCTCGTGGTCTCCAGAGCGCAGGCTCAGTAGTTGTGGCGCACAGGCTTAGTTGCTCCGCGGCATGTGGGATCTTCCTGGACCAGGGCTCAAACCTGTGTCCCCTGCATTGGCAGGTGGATTCTTAACCACTGTGCCACCAGGGAAGCCCCCAAACACAGGATTTTAAATGGGGAGTTTGGGTCTCATTTCTGACTGGAGTTTTAGAGGCCTTGGGTGGTAGGACAGTGACCTAGAGTGGTCTGGTCTAACCTGAGGGACTTGGAGAGGGCAGGAGGTCCCAGTGATGCCCGCCAGCCCCTCTCGGGTCGGGGAGCTTGGGCTGTGAGTTGCTCAGGCTGCGTGGGGTCCACGCAGTCTAATGAAGCCTCATTTGGCTCACAGGCAAATTGGTCCCTGAACATGGCTTGTCCTTTCTTAAGCTGAACCAGAGGCCTGGTAAAGGGGACAGTGCCCTGGCTCTGTGTCACCCACTCCACTGCTGGAGGATGGCCTCTGGCACCAGGAAGCAGGAACCAGTCTGTTGGTATCCAGAGGCTGGCTCTCAGGGCTGTGGCACCCAGCCTGAAATCAGTGTGCTGCTGTGGGGATGCGGGGAGGGGCTGGAGAGAGCCACCCAGGCAGGGACAGACCTCAGGGCCCTGCCCTCTACCCACCCACTGAGCTAGTGAGGTGGGATTCACCCCCTGCTGGATGAGGGAGACTTGCGGGGTAGTGTGGGTGGGTAGAGAAAGCCATGCTCCTTGGATTTGAGGATTTACAATAAAATTTCAAAAAGTCATTTTGGGAACTGATGTAAGGGCTGCTGGCATCTTATTTTGTTAAGTAAAGATGTAAGAATAATTTTAAAAATTATTTTCTTATTATTACATCCTAAAAAAAAATGAACATTTTAATACCAAAAAAGAGAAATAAGAATAGTCTTTCCCCAGAAAGATTGATAGGCATTCTTATGCTGACATTTTGAGCTGTGGGCAGGTAAGAACCTGGTCAGGGATCAGCTCTTAAGAATTTTTGGCTTAGGGGACTTCCCTGGTGGCACAGTGGTTAAGAATCTGCCTGCCAGTGCAGGGGACACGGGTTCGAGCCCTGGTCCGGGAAGATCCCACATGCTGCGGAGCAACTAAGCCCGTGCACCGCAACTACTGAGCCTGCACTTTAGAGCCCGCGAGCCACAGCTACTGAGCCCACGCCCCACAACTACTGAAGCCCGTGTGCCTAGAGCCCGTGCTCCGCAAGAGAAGCCACCGCAATGAGAAGCCCGCGCACCGCAACGAAGAGTAGCCCCCGCTTGCCGCAACTAGAGAAAGCCCACGTGCAGCAGCGAAGACCCAACGCGGCCAAAAGTAAATAAATAAAAATAAATAAGTTAATTTTTTAAAAAAAGGAATTCTTGGCTTAGGGATTTGGGGGTATGTATGTGTGTGTGTATATGTGTGTAAGCTTGTGTGAGTGTGTGTGTATTTGTGTGTGTGTGTGTGTGTGTAGGATAGAGGTGTGAAAACAGGTAGCTACCTAATTGGTGTGATTGGAGGGAAAGGGGAGTGCTTCCCGCAACCCAAATATTTGTTGGATGAATCCAGAAAGTCTCCACTTCTCTATATCACTTAGACTTTCTGTGGATTAACTAGTTTTCTCTTTGAAAGTGCAAATATCCCATGGGCAGGGTCCCTTGGGGTAGCTGGACAAGTGCTGGGTATGTGGACGGCCTCCAGGACCGTGTTTGTCCAGGTGACATCTGGTTGGGATAAATGTCATGGGCACATGTAGGGACAGGAGACGGAGGAAAGGGGCAGGATTGCTGAGCCCTCACTGTGTGTCAGGCACGATCCCCTGGGCTTTCCCACGTGTGTCAACTCACTGAATTCTCCTAACAACATGGAGAGTGTCTTCTTCTTCTGTCCATTTTCTAGATGAGAAAACTGAAGCCCAGAAAGGACACAGGGTGTGTCCAAGGTCACACAGCCTGTGCTGGAGCCAGCGTTTATGTCCACGTCTATCTGAACTCAAGCCTGGAGCTGTTATTTCTCTAGCAGGCCAAGGCCCAGAAATGTTTAAAAACCACTTGAGGGGAATTCCTTGGTGGTCCAGTGGTTAGGACTCCGCGCTTCCACTGCCAGGGGGCATGGGTTTGATCTGTGGTCGGGGAACTAAGATCCCGCATGCCGCGCGGCGTGGCCAAACAAACAAAAAACAAAAAACCAAAAACACTTGGGTCCCATATCTGTGTCAGCACAGTGTCCAGCAGACTTGTTTTTTATTTGTTCTGTCCATACTGAAACACCACGGCTGAGTGTGTTGGCCGCTCCCAGGCCTGTGAAGGGAAGGGACAAGAACTGGTCTGGTCCAGGCTCTTTCAGTCACTTCTTTTTTAACTTAAAAAAACTGTGGCAAAATGCATATAACATAAAATTTACCATTTTAACTACCTAAAAGTGTACAGCTTGATTCACTGAAGTGTACTGAATTCAGTAGCATTTAGTACGTGCCAGGGTTGTGCAACCCTCCGCACTATCTAGTTCTGCACCCATTGGATGGTCACCCCCTATTGCTCTTCCCCCAGCCCCTGGCAACCACTGATCTGCTTTCTGTCTCTATGAATTTGCCTATTCTGGACATTTCATATAAACAGAATCACACAGTATGTGGCCTTTTTTTTTTTTTTTTTGCCGTACGCGGGCCTCTCACTGTTGTAGCCTCTCCCGTTGCGGAGCACAGGCTCCGGACGCGCAGGCTCAGCGGCCATGGCTCACGGGCCCAGCCGCTCCGCAGCATGTGGGATCTTCCCGGACCGGGGCACGAACCCGTGTCCCCTGCATCGGCAGGCGGACTCTCAACCACTGCGCCACCAGGGAAGCCCATATATGGCCTTTTTTTTAAAAAAAATTATTTATTTTACCTATTTATTTTTGGCTGCATTGGGTCTTCATTGTGGTGCATGGGCTTCTCATTGCTGTGGCTTCTCTTGTTGCGGAGCATGGGCTCTAGGCGCACAGGCTTCAGTAGTTGTAGCACATGGGCTCAGTAGTTGCGGCTCACGGGCTCTAGAGCACAGGCTCAGTAGTTGTGGTGCATGGGCTTAGTTGCTCCATGGCATGTGGGATCTTCCCGGACCAGGGCTTGAACCCATGTCCCCTGCATTGGCCGGTGGATTCTTAACCACTGAGCCACCAGGGAAGACCCCAATACGTGGCCTTTTGTGACTGGCTTAGCAGGTGACTCAGCATGATGTTTTCAAGGTTCATCCACGTTGTAGCAGGAATCAGAACGTCATTCCTTTTTATGGCTCAATAATATTCCACTGCATGGATAGACCACATTTTGTTTATCTAGTTATCAGCTGATGGACACTTAGGTTGTTCCTACCTTTCAGCTATTGTGAATAGGGCTGCTATGACTATTCGTGTCCAAGTTTTTGTCTGAACACCTGTTCTCAATTTTTTTTGGTCCTTACTAGGAGTGGAATTGTTGGGTCATATGGTAATTCTATGTTTAACTTCCTGAGGAGCAGCCAAACTGTTTTCCACAGCAGCTGCCACATTATACATTCTTACCAGCAGTGTATGAGGGTTCCAATTTCTCCACCTCCTTGCCAACACTTGTCATTTTCCTTTTTATAGCTGTCCTAGTGGGTGTGAAATGGTATCTCATTGTGGGTTTTGTTTGCATTTTCCTAATGACTAATGACATTAATCACCTTTACTGTTAACTCCTTGGGGGTCCCTCACTCTCTCCATGCCGGTTTTCTCATGTCCAAATCAGGATACACCTAAGGAGGATGTGAGGATGAAATGAGTGAACCAGGCAAAGAGCTTAGCATCCATGTCAGGCATATAGTAGGGGCTCCTAGACCACCTCAGGCAGCCCCAGGCCCGCCCTTGCTCTGTGAGGGGAGATGCTGGCTGCTCGGGGGACCCTCCTGGCTCTGACCAGCTGGGACTCTGGATAAGTTAGAGCTGCTCCCCTCTTCCTCGACCGCCCAGGATTCTACAGGGAACCATGACCCTTCAAGGCTGGGTCGGGGCTCATTTCCATTCAACCCAGAAGACAGTTATGGAGCGTAGCAGATCCCCTGGGACCCCTTTTCCATTTCCGAGCACCCCTTGCCCTCCGTGAGTTTTCCCTTCTTTGCAAGCTCTCTGCAGACTGCCCTCAGCTTCTGGAGCAGCAGAAGTGCCTGGAAGCTCATCCCCCCAAGGTGACCCTTAGCCAATGACTGGGATGTTGGGGAGGGAAGACCCAGCTCCCTTGCCTGGCATGGGGACAACCTTCACTCCAAAGTCCCCCATGTGGGACAGACTGTAGGTGTCCTCTGCACCCTTATTGGCCTCTTCCTCTCCCCTCCTGCTTCCCCAGTCCCTCTCATGTCCCCTGGGAGCACTCCCTTAGGAAATTGGAATCCCCTCTCTGGATCTGCTTCTGGAAAATTCAACTTAAGACATGCAGCATCTACTGTGTGCCAAGCCCTTTGGAAAATGCCGAGATAGACAAAGATCAGCAAGATGCAGTTCCTTCCCCAGTGGAGCTCACAGCTTGCCTGGGGCTGGTGTTGACAGCAGTAGCAATGCTGGCAGCCAGTGTTGTGTACCTACTACGTGCCGGGCACTGAGCTGAGCGTTTTACATACTTTACTTCATTTAAACCTTGTAACAATTCTGTGAGGGGATGCTATTATCATCCCCACTTTACAGATGAGAAAACTGAGGCCCAGAGAGGTTAACTAATACGTACAGAGGGATGAACTTTGGGGGGAGGGGGAAGGGGATGTCCAGATGCTCCCGTTCAACGAAGGACTGGTTGTGAGGGTGTTTCACAAGTAATTTGTTACTGACCTTGGTCAACCTTGTAGGAATTATTCAAATTAAGAAGGAAAAAAAAAGGGAATTCAAGTCCATCCCTCTGATACTGTCATTCTCTGCTCACTTACTCCTACTCTGCTTTCCTGAGCGAGAGATGTGTGGAAGTCCTGCCCATGGGCCAGGTAAAGACCCCGTCCCACACATGTGGGTGCAAATGGGGTACCAGCTGCTGCCTTACCTGGTCTCCCCACCATCTGAGCTGCCAGGAGGCCGATGGGGAGCAGGTGCCCCAGGCACCCATTGGGGGGAAGAGGCATGGCCTGTGCCCCTTTGTGATTGAGCCCTGCCCCAAGTATCAACAACTACCAGACCCCTGGGAAACAAGAAGCACCGGCTCAGGAGAAGCCAGGCAATTGCTCTCTGAGAGTGTATTGGGGTGATTAAGTGCATAGACCCAAGGCAGACAGCCTGGGATCAAATCCTAGCTCTTCTGTTTACAAGCTGAGTGACTTTGGGAAAGTTACTTACCCACTCAGTACCCCAGTTTCCTCATCTATAAAGTGGGGACAATAATAACATTGGTCTCTTAGGACTGTTGTAAGAATTAAATGAGATAATACACGCAAGGTAGAAGAAGGATAGAAGACTGCCTTGTATGTAGTAGGAACTATACAAAGGTTGGCTATATTATTACTCATTACTATTGTTGTGAAAGGTGAGTCAAGGCCTGGCTAAGACTCCTGGCTTAGGAGTCATCCAGCAGCCCCTGATAGAGGCCCTGAGTCTGGATGCACTCTCCCAGACAGATGACCTTGGACTCCTCCGTGCTCCTGTGGGGCAGGATAAAGGCTTCTGCCTCCCTCTTTCCCCACCTCCCACCCGTGGCTTGCATCTTGCCCCTGCAATGTTCCTGGGGCTCCCCTGAGTGAGAGGCTCTAGGAAGGGGACTGGGGGCTGGAGGGGATGGTCCCAGGGACACCGCCCTGGACTCT
Organism: Physeter macrocephalus; assembly: GCF_002837175.3. Lineage (NCBI taxonomy): Eukaryota > Metazoa > Chordata > Mammalia > Artiodactyla > Physeteridae > Physeter > Physeter macrocephalus. The sequence continues at coordinate 42,828 of NW_021145448.1, forward strand.
GAATGAGGACATTCTGTCTGCCAGGCTGCAGGCCTTATGGTGGGGGTGGGGGGATGACAGCTGGCTCTGTGTCCTGTAGCTGTGACTAAGCCAGCTCAGCCACTACCTCACTGTGTGACCCTGGCCAGCTCCCTCCCCTGGTCCTGGGGACAGTATGAACATTTATGAAACACTGCCTCATTTAATCCTCACCCCCATCCCCCTGCTGGTGATTCTGGTCCTCATTATCCAGACAAAGAGGCAGAGGTAGCAAGAGGTGAGTAACTGCAATAAGACAAGACAGACTCCATCAGGGAGGGGCTGGGCTAGTGGAAACCTCTCCCCACTGAAAATAACTGGATTCACTGGGTGTTCCCTCTGTTCCAGGCAGGTGTTGCTAAGGTGAGAAATCTAGAGCCACGTGCAGGTGGAGCTGGACCTGGAACCAGATCTGCTTAGATGTGGTTCCAGTGCCTGACCCTGGGCCTCAGCCACGAGGGCCAGGGCCAGGGGCTCAGCCCTTGGACTGTGCCTCTGTCCCTGGCTGGGGTCGGGGGTGCTGAGGAGATGCAGGGAGTCCTTGGCCACATAGAGGGCAGAGGGCTGTGTCTCCCCCATCAGACTGCGGGTCCCTGAGGTCAGGCGCTGGTCTCCTCACATGAGAGACTTTCTTACTGGGAACTTTTTCTTCTTTAAGTTTCTATTATAGAAACTTTCAAACATACGCATGCGTAGAGGACAAAGCATAATGACATTGGTAATCAGCTATACTTCAATATAAATAGTTTTAAAAAAAGCATAATGAACCCATTCTCAGGCTCAAGGCCAATCCCCCATCCCCTCTCCCTATCCCCACCCCCAGATCATCCTGAAGCACACCTCAGACACAATATCTCGCGAATGTTTCTGAATGTATCTAAAGATAAGGACCCTCCACAAAGAAAAGAAAGAAAACCCCTTAATTACGGAGACATTTGTGAAGGCAAGAACCCGATTCTCATTCATTTCCGCCTTGCATCCAGCTCAGGGGAGCCTCATGGCTCTGGGTTTTCAGGCGCGAAAGCAGCACAAGCTGGGTGGGGCTTCGAGTGTACAGGGGACCGACTCTGGCAAAGACCCTCAGCTGCCTGGGGAGGGCGGGGACAGGGGCGACCTCTGGGGTCCTCAGGCCTTGGGGACAGTTCCCCTCGCGGACCTTGGGTCCAGAGTTCGTCTCACTCGGCTCACGGCAGGCTCGAGGGCATCGCTGGCCTTCTTGTTTTGTGTGTGTGTTTCTTCGTTTTCATTCCCTTCCCACACTCTTCCCCTCTCCTCTCATAGTATTTGATGCCCATCTTTCTGTTGGTATGTTTCCTGCAAATGGGTGCTGCTGTTTTGTAAACTTTTTTTTTTTTTTACTCTGGTAAATGTCATTGTGTGATAGACCTCCTTCACTCAGCACTGGTTTAAAAGTCTAGCCTTGTTGCTTCCAATTGCTTCATTGTACCCCAGATGCGCAGACCCACAATTTTCTGCTCATCCTGACCGTGAACAAGTTGCCATGACACCCCTCTTTACCTGCCGGGTAGGGACAGGGCTGAGATTCCTGGGAGGTAATTGTGAGTGGAGCTGCTGGGTCCCAGGCACGCTCGTATTTCATTTGATTAAGCACAGCTGACCCCCATCCACGGCACAGAGAAGAGGGTCCCTGTGTCCCCACACCCCTGCACGGCTGGGCTTCAGCCTGCTACCTCATCTTTGCCCGTCCACCAGAGGTGATATCTGGGATTGTCAGTGTCTCTTCTCATGCTCGTTAGCTTCGGGGGCCTACGTCTCCTTTCCCGGCTTGTTCCTGGTCCTTGTTCATGTTGGGGCCGGGCCGCTGTCCTCTTGTCGCTCTGCAGGCGTTCCTCGTATCCTCTAATCTAGGTATTAATCCCTTGTCTGTTTTGGCACGGCGAGTATCCGCCATCATTCTGTCATCCTCCAGAACTTTGAAACCTAACTCCTCTCCCTCCTGCCTGTGCCCGGCTCCTTTCTGAGGGGATGGCACAGGTGAGGCCCTTCTCACTGTCTCTGCCCTTTTGGTAAATGCCAGGCATCCGGAACAGGGTACAACCTGCACCAGGAACTTGCTCTTAGCACAGGGCTCGGGCACAGGGGAGGGAGGGATGGGCCAGGGCAGGATGGCAGCTGCCCCAGGGCCCTAACCCTTGGGTTCCCTGGTCAGGGCCTCTGGGCTCAGCTGGTCAGGGTGCCTTCATTCCACACTCACCAGTGCTAGGCTGATCACTATGTTGGACCTGGGGCCTCCAGCTTGATCAAGACCCTGCCCTTGGCCTCAAAAACGCCTGCTCTGTGCGGGGAAAGAGCATGTCCACTGCCCAGGGTGGTGGCTGGGCTGAAGCTGCAGAGAGAGGGCATTGCAGGACACAGTCTTGTACCACTGCCATCGCTGGGCAGGAAGGGCTTCCCAGAGGAGGTGCCTTTGATCCGGGCTTTGGAGGAAGCAGGAGCGTTCTCCAGGTCTCAACAAGGTCTTAGCTCAAGCCCGGGCAGGAACAGGAGCCCAGCCTTTCATCTTCATTTCCAGGGAACATGCCTTCTAGGTCTCTCCCTTTCATGGAATTGAGTGGTCATTGCTCCTGGCTTCTCCTTCTGAACAGGGGCCAGGATGCCTCACAGGGAAGGGAGGCTTGCTTGGGGGTTAGCGGACCTGCCTTCTGTCCTTGCTCTCCGAGTGGCCTTGGGCAAGTCCCTCTTCCTTTCTGGACCCCGGGTCCCCGGTGAACAATGAGAGCGTGGGGTGGAGACAAGCTCTCCCAGGACCCTCTGGGAACGCTGCCAGCATGGCAGCAGTGGCATCTTCCCCTCTTCTTGGTCCCTCCACACCTTTCAAGGGATGGGGAACTGAGGGCAGAGGTCACCCTGAGTCTGTGGCCCCAGGCTCTCCGCTGCCTCTCTGCCCTGTAAACCACCTTGCTAATAGCCACAGGGTTTGCTCTCAGAGCCTTTCTGTACTTCCTCATAATACTCCTGTGAACAGAGCAGGTCCCGTGGTCCAGGCACTGTGCAGGTGTTTTACATTCCTGACCTCATTTACCTCCCACAAATCTGCAAGGTGGGTACGATGACTACCCCCTTATTGCAGGTGATACGGAGGGGCTCAGAGAGACTGAGCCACCTGCCCAAGGTCACCCAGCTTATAAGTGGCAGGACAAGGATCCCAGCCCAGCTCTGCCTGCTCCAGAGTCCATTTCCTAATCGCCTTCTCCCACACCCCCATAGGGCCTCCCTCCTAAATTCCACCTACCCTGTTAGCGTTCCTTGGTCAAGCCCTCTCCATCTATCTCCTTGATTCCAAACCTCGACCTCACACAGACACCTCCGCCTCTCCCAGGCTCACTCCTACTTTCCCCTCTGTTGCCCCCTTTCCTGGTGGAGCCTCATCTGCCCCCTCCCCATCCCAGCCTCTTCTCACTTCTCTGCACCTCCCTGGAGTGTGCCCAGGAGCTGGGTGCCTACAAAGCATGCCTGAAGCTCCTCATGAAGCCCCAGCCCTGCAGCACACGCTGAGGTGGGGCTTGGGGGGTGCTCTGGGCCTCACATCCAGGGGTGTCACCCCCCTTTCTGAGGTTGAGCTGAGTCAGCCATGGAGGAGGTCGCCCTTTAGGGCCCAGAGGGGCTGGAGACTGGGCCTTGGCAGCTAGTCTGGCATGTGCCTGATGTGGCCAGCCTGAGGGGTACGTGCCTGTCTTGCTGGAAGGCACTGGCTTATCAGAGGGGAGTGAAGGGGCTGGGACACCCCGTCTCCTGGGACGTGCAGGGACTCACGCCACCCGGGGGTGTGCACGTGTGCGTGTGTGCACGTGCCAGCTGTGCCAGACCAGGACAGCGCCGGCCTGGCCCCGGAGGAGGGGTGGTGGGAGTTCTCGGTTCACTACTTGCTTCCCCTGCATTTAACAAACAGCACAGTGTCTGGGACCCAGCAGGCCTCTGGCCCGTCTTCGTTGTTATTATTTTATAGTTAGGAGCTTAAATCACATTTTCTTTCCCCCCAGGCAAAGCCTGTCTTTCACATGAAACCCCAGCTGGTAGAGGGCCCAGCGAGAGTGTGTGTGTGTGTGTGTGTGTGTGTGTGTGTGTGTGTGTGTGTGAGAGAGAGAGAGAGAGAGAGAGAGAGAGAGAGAGAGAGAGAGAAAGTG
>NW_021145448.1:47063-50265 GCF_002837175.3 Physeter macrocephalus
TGTGTGTGTGTGTGTGTGTGTGTGTGTGTGTGTGTGTGTGTGTGTCTGTGTGTGTGTGTGTCTGTGTGTGTTGTGTGTCTGTGTGTGTGTGTAAAGTGAGAACTGGGTTGGGAGTGCAGCTGCCTAGGCTGAGTCCTGGCTGTACTTCTCTTCCGGCTGCAAAGTCATCCGCTGCTCAGACTCAGCTTCTGCTTGTCAAGGAGGCCACCAGCACCTGGGACGGTTGCTGAGTCTGAAATGAAACCTGGGCTGTGCTGTGCGTAAACGCCGCCGTGCAACATAGATGTGTGTGTGGGCTTGCTGCGCAGCATCTTCTATTTCTCCTTAGCGCTGTGCCAGGTCCAGGAAGAGTGGTTGATGGACCCCTGGCTCTACTTGCTAAGGATTTAGTTCGTGCCCTTGAAAAGGGATTGGGTTGCCTCTGCCCCTGAGATGTAGAGCTGGCTGGGTGAGGTTCACTGGGTGACTGACCGAGTGAATGAATGAAGAGACATCTGTCTCTGCAGGTGTTGAGGCAGCTGGGAGGTCAGGAGGGGCTGGACCAGATGATTTTTGAGGTCACTTCCCACTGCAGCTTCTTTCCAGGTTCTGTGACCTGAGCCGAATTCTGCTCTTTTTCCAAGAGCCTCTCACTCCAAAGCCTCCCTGCAGCTGGTGCTGTGCTGGGCACAGTACTTTCTGTGCCTACACGGTCCTGCCCTCAGGGTTTCCTGGGTCAAGGAAAGCCCACAGTGAGCAGAACTGAGGCCCAGGCAGGACCTACGTGATGGGCCAGGGGTGAGGCTGGGGAGGGGAGGACATCCTTCGGGAGGTCATGGCTGGGTGTGGGGAGCGGGACTTCTGGCCCTTTGTGGATCAGCCTGGAAGGCTTTTTGGAGGAATCAGTGTTGAATCTCAATGAGAGAGCCACCGGGCTGGCCCTCGGTCCCAGCCGTCACAGGCTTGTGGTAACTAGCATGCGCCTGCCCTCTGCTTGCCATGCCCAGACTGTGACCCTGGAGGGCAGGAGGGAGGGCTGCCCAGCTGTGGAGGCAGAGGGACTCCGGCCCAGGTGAGCGTGGGAACTCCTGAGCCTGCAGGTTTCAGTCTTTGCTGGCCCATCTGGGCGGTCTCTTGGGAAGCTGGGGCTTCTACGTGTGCTTCTGACGCTGCATGACCTTAGCTGGTTCTAATCTCTCAGAACCTGTCTCCCCCCCTGCAAATGAGTGGTTAGCAAAGGTGACTCTACCCAGGCCCCCCAGTAGGAGAGCTCTGGGTGGCGGCCTGCTAGGAGATAGAGCCCAGCCCAAGACCTTGCACCCTGGGGTGAGCTAGGGGTGGGGGTGATCCCTCCTCTCTTTGCAGCTGCCACTTCCTGGAGGGCTTTTTGGGGGCCTGGCCCCGTCCCTGCCTCCCCCAGGTCCCCCTGCCCCATTTTGCCCCCTCGGTGTTAAATTCCACAGAGGAAAGTGATCCCTCACTCAAGGCCTGAGGATTACAGGCTGGAGAGAAGTCTGCGTTGCCCTGGGAACGCTTACGTAGCCCTTTCCCATCGGTGCCCTCCTTCTGCCAAAGGCCGGGGAAGGGGGATGATCCTGGCACAAACCAGCCTGGAGGAGCGGCAGGGCCTCTGGGGTTGGGGGGCTGGTCAGTCCTTCCCTCCCCGCCACAGGGGGTCAGCAGCCCCAGCGTGGGGTGAACTATGTTGAGCTTCTAGTGGGTCCTCTCAGGAGGTGGCTAGGGGCTAGGGGCCCTGGGATCTCCGTGTGCCTGTGCTCCCCTGCCCCCTCACTTCTGCCCTGTATCCCCTCCCAGGCTGAAGCCCCTCCATCCCTACTAAGCTGGGGATTTCCGCAGGCTGAGCCAACCGCCTGATCCTAATTATGGCGCCTTCATCCTGTTGGGGTTAAGCTCCCCATGGCCTTCCCTGCCCCCACCCCAGAGGCCAGGCCTGGGATCAGAGATTCAGGAGGCTCATGCCTGCTGGGCCCCCTCTGGGAAGGGCCCGAATTCTCCCTGGGGTCTGGGGGGTGGGGAGGCAGCTTGTGCTGGGGGTCTGAGCGGACAGGTTAAGATGTCCAGGGAATGCTGGGGAGGGAGGGCTGGTTTTTCTGGAGAGCCCTCAGGGCAGCGGGGAGCCCTGGGGAGCTGATCTTTAGAGGGCAGTGAAGTCTAGAGATGAGAAACTCCCAGGGGCTCCATTCTCAACCCCACTTCATGTAGAATCACCTAGAGTTTTAAAAATACCGTACTTCAGTCCCACACCTACTGATTTTGATTTCATCAGCCAGGGCTGGGACAAGCATCTGCATTTAAAAAATTCTCCCCAGGTGATTCTCATGTCCAGCCAGTTTGAGAATCACTGCTCTATCTGATGCCCCATGGTGCTGTCAAGGAGACTGATCTGCCAGCAGAAGGCCCTTGAGGGAGGTAACTTCACTAGTTGGGCAAGACTGGGTTGAAACTTGGGGCTTCTAACCCCATGGCAGGCCACTTCCTCTCAGCCTCCTCCATCCACTGGAGGCTTGCCGGGTGTCCCATTCATTTAATCATTTGGGCACTTAAGAGCTGTGTGACCCTGAACAAGTTGCTTAACCTTGCTGTGCCTGTCGATAATAGGCCCTAGTGATAAGAATAGAAGGAGATAATGCTTAAAAGGTCCCAGCAGCACTGGGGGGGAAGGGTAGCTATTGTCCTTCTGCCTTCTGCCTGGGGCCAGTGTCTGGGCAGAGGCCTCCATCATCTCATCCATCAGGCAGGTGCAACCCTCAGAACTCCAGCTACTCTTAGGTGGAGTGGGGTAGTGGCCATCCTGGAGGTTCCCTGGGCCCTGAGAGGGAGTTGGGAGGTGCAGGGAAAGTGCTGGAAAGAACGGCTCCCTCACCCTAGGACCTCCTGTTAGGAGGTGTCACTGGTTTGGGTCCTGCAGATATAGAAATGGCCACCAGGTGTCACCCTCAGCTCATGCTTGAAGTGAAGGCAGTGCAGAAGGAGGGAAAGGGGCTGGGTGGAGAAGAGGAAGATGCTCTTCCGGGGAGTGGGTGAACTTGGAGAGGGCCCGAGGCTGCTGGGGTGGCTGTTAATTTCCTCAGGAAGGTGATCTGCAAAGGTTCAATTGTCTGCCTTCAGAATTCTCCTTCCCATGCTGATGGCAAATCACAGGTCAACAGGTTCTTTATGGGGCACCTGCTGCACACGGGAGTGGGGGGGGGGGTTGGGGGAT
>NW_021145448.1:50415-78119 GCF_002837175.3 Physeter macrocephalus
GGGTGGGGGGGGGAAGCAAGCGGGGGTAAGAATCTTACTGAACACCTACTCTGTGCCAGACCCTGTGCACACAGGAGGCCACTCAGTATTCACAACAACCTGGTATAGTAAGTAAGATCATTAGTCCCATGTTACAGATGAGGAAACTGAGGCTCATACTGATTATATGTTGGGCTGAGGTCACCTAGCTGGACCAGATTGAGGCCTGTCTACAGCCTAAATTCTTTCTCCTATACCGGGTTACTCAGAGGACAGGAAACCTGTAATGGGCTTCCCACCAGGCTGGGAGAAGATGTGGTGGGTGGCAACCCTGCCTGGCTCTGGTAATCAGGAGCTAGCAAGGAGCTCAGACAGGCCTGCTGCCAGTGTGCTGGGGAGGTAGCTGTGCTCACTGGGGTGGGTGGAAGTGGGGTTTGGGTGCATGATGGGTGTGGGCATGGGCAGGCTGCAGAGACAACAGCAACGAGAGGTTCTCACTACCTGCACATGTGCTCCTTGGAGCAAACTTCCCACCACAGTGTTATTTCAGTTTCCTCACCTGTCAATTCTACAGGCAGACTTTGTTCATCCAATACCCTGTCCCTGCCCCCTGCTGGGCTCTGAGCTGACCACTCCTCAGGTCAGGTACTAAGACGGACAAGACAGGCCATCCCTCACCTGCAACCCCCCACCTTATGCCTAGATCCAAAGTTTTTTGATCATGCCCCCTAGCAATAAAACAATTGCTGAGCATGCACCTGTAATATAAGCATGTTTTCATACTGTTTACCTTGTAAAACACACTCACACTGAATGAAAAAAGATGAGATTTTAAAAAATAGATGTCCTAATATTTTCCTCCTGCACCTCTGTTAACCCCTCCACCCCCACCAACGGCACTTTAGACCCAACTGCTCCAGGAAATGGGAGGGTAGAGTCAGTCCAACCCAGCTCAGGATGGAAGTATGGTCAGTGTTCTGGAACATCCTTGCCCACCCCTTCATGCCCTAGCAATGGAAGGGAGAAACTTCACGCACAGCCTGGTGGGAGCATGGGCAGACAGGAAGCATAAGCAGGGCCACGTCAGGGAGGGAGTCCGATGACCTGGACAAGAAGCAGGTTTTTATTTTAGACCCTGATGCTGAAAGTTTTGTGATTACTTTTTACACTGCCCCAGGACATATAGAAACAGGACATTGTGTCCTAGGTAGTTATCTGATTTTATGTCCTTCAGGTAGTTCTGTTCTGTTTCCAACAGTTTAAAACATCGCCCCCTCCACTCCCGCCCCTTGGGAGCACTCCTTCCAACACACACACTTGGGACAGGAAGGACACAGTCCGGCGGGGGACAACTTAGGTGCCCCTTCCTCAGGGGTTTCATCCTCCACTGCCCTTCCTGGGTTGGAGGCCCCTGTGTCATCCTTGCCTGGGCAGGTCCCCCTGCAGGACCGGCACTTGGGGGCCTCCATGAATAGGAGCTGCAGGAGAGGAGGGGCAAGAGGCTGCATCTGGGGTACAGAAATGAGCCCCCCCTTACTCAGAGAAGTCTTGAGAGAAGCCCCCTTTCCCCCAACCCTGGCTGGGTGTTGGAAAGGACCAAATGGCTTGTGAAGACATCTGGCTGCCCCCCAGGGTGGCTGCCAGGGCGGCAGCCATGGTGGCTGGCCCAGTGTGGGTGCCTTTGTGTGCTGTGACTGGGTGTCTGTTTCCGCAGTCACTGGGTGCTTGTTCTATGGGGTGAGGGGTGTGGGGGTGGGAGTGGGGGCACGGCCTGTGGCTGGGCAAGTACGTGAGGCTGGGCACGAACAGCCTCACCTACCAGCCCTACTCCTGCCAGGTACAACCAGCTGCTGCGGCTGCCCGCCACCCGCCTCCTCCCTTCCCTGGGCCTGGCCAGGCCGGGGGGCAAATGACTTGTCGGGCACCTCCCCTCACTTGGACCCACTGGGGCAGGGCCGGCTCACCTGCGGCACAGGCACGGCTCCCAGCTAGCCTGGTGCTCTGCTAACCGCCCTCCCCCACTCCTCACCAGGGGGATGGGGGATGCGGCAAGGGAGGGGGCTCGGGGCAGAGCTAAGCCCCCTCTCCTCTCCCAGACTGCGGATGGGTAGAGCAGGGCAGAGGGGGGCCAAAGGAAGGGGGGCGTTCTCTGTTTAGGGCCAGGAAATGATTTCCATGCAAATAAGATGCAAACTCCTTAATGAATTTGCAATTAGGAACAGAGGCTGCCAGGCCCGGGCAGCGCCTGCGGGTTTTATGAATGGGCCAGCGTGGGGCGGGGGCGGGGGCGGCGCGCCGCCCCGCCCCCACGTTTCCCTGCCGCTGCGCCCGCGACATGCCGCGCCGCACGTTGCTGCCTCCCGGCCCCGCCGCGACCTGGCCCGCCGCCAGCGGGTCAGCTGCTTCGGACCGGGCGCGGGAGGCTGCCGGCCAGAGTCCCCACCGCGCCGCCGGCGGCGACGCGGCGGGCCGAGACACGCCTCCTGGGGCCCGGCAGGGGTCTCTCCGCTCTCCTTGGTTATTGGCATGGTTTCCTGAAGCAGGAGGGAGTGAAGATAGCTTTCAGGCCCTGTTCCCTTAGGATGGGCAGCCCTGGGAGATCACTGACCACAGGAGGGGGTGGGCCCCCAGCTTGGCGGGAGTGGTGGTGGGGTTGGGGCAATGACCTTGGGAAGGCTGGATGTATAATGTATAGTGAGAGGAGGGGAGAGGGACCAGTTCCCATCCCAGAACTCCCTGCACCTCCCCAGTCCTCCTCATGCAGTTCCCACCTCCCTAACCCCAACAGGCCTGTTCCCACCACCCCAGGGCACCTGTTTTTTTTTCTGCAGGACCACCGCAGTCTGCTCTGGGCCTTGCTCTGACCTGGGCAAAGAGTGGGTGTCCTGGGCGGGTGAGTTTGCTTAGGTCAGCTCTGGTCCGGAAAGAGACCAGTTTGAGAGTCTGAGCCCTATTAGGCCACAGACTCTATCTCCTCCCCTCCCCCTCCCCCTTTGCTTTCAGAGTAAATTAACCAATTACCTCTAATTAAATCGCCATGCTTTCTGTTCCCTCCTGGGCCTCAATCCCCACCCTGGGAGTCCCCTTCACCCTGGCTGGTCTGGAAGGGAGCCTGGCCAATAAGGTGGAATCAATGAATCAGTGAGTAGAGCTGGGCGGGGTGGGGGAGGGGAAGCCCACAGTGCCGGTTACTTCTGGGGAGTGGTCTGGGCAGCCAGGGCCCCTACCTTCCTTGGGGTCTGGGGATTGGGCCCCCTGTGGGGCCTCGGAAGCCTGGGAGCCTGGGATGCCTTTGGAGGTAAGACCTGCGTGCGTGAAGCCCTGTGTAGAAGCTCAGGCCCTGAGGGCGACCCTCCTCAGAGGACTTTGTGGGGCAGGTTCTTGAAGCTGCCAGTCCTTGGTGGCACCTGCTGCTCCCTCACCCAACACGCCAGGTGAGGCTCTGGACTCCTGGGGGTCCATCCAGTCCCTTGTCTCTCTAACCCAGCTCCTCCCGCTGCAGTGAGAACCCCTTCTTTCTTTTCCTCCTGCCCTCCATGGCCCTGAGGCACAGGCCCCAGGGCTAGCAGGGCCTGCACCACCCTGACACCTCCCTGGCACCACCCTGGCCCCACGTGTGAGACGTGATGGGGAGGATGCCCAGTGGCCAGAGGCAGGGTGATGGGCTGTTGAGCCGGGTCTCACCTCTTGGCAAGCTGGCCTTTCCTGAGACTGGGCAGTACCACACCAGGCTGTGACTCAGGCCCGTACCCTACCTTGAGCCCCGCCATGCCAAGGACCTGTGTATTGGGGTGGATTTGTTAATTGTAGACTTCTCTCTGGGGTCACCTTCTCTCCCAGCCCCGAGGAGCCAGGCCATGACTAGAAGGTTTGGGGCTTCCAGCCCTGGCTGTTTCTCCCAGCCCACCACCCCAGTAGAGGCTGACAGTGAGGGAGGGCCCCCTGGCAGGGCACAGCAGTCATCAGAGTCAGCGGGGGTGTGAGCCATCCAGGGCAGGGGCAGGACTCTGCACACAGGCAGGGCTGCCCCTGGGGTGTCCTGAGCCCGCATCTGCCAGCATGGTTGCCCTTCTCTGCCCAGGGAAAGCTGGCTCAAAATTCCCCACCTTCAGGAAGGCTTCAGCATACCTCCCTTATTTGTGGCCATCCCAGCACCACTGTTCGGGGGCTCCTGGTTTTCATTTGCTTCTTTGACTTCTGTTCCCTTCTCCAGACCCTCCATGAGTGCATCTGCAAGACTGTTCTTTTCCTCCATTTCCCAGTGGCCAGCAGAGGGCGCCTCCAAAAAGACGGAGGTATCAGGGAGGAAGCGAATCCGCTTCCCTGGATCCAGGCACTGTGCAAAGCCCAGGCTCATGGGTTCGTTTGTGTGAATTGAAACTGACCCAGGACGCCTTCCTTCCTGGCGATCTAGACTTAACCTGTCAGCAGAGGGCTAGAGGTTAGACCACAGCTTAAACCCAGGCGGCTGCCTTCGAGGTGAACCCAGGTGGCCCACGCAGGATGGAGAGGATGAGGGAGCTGCCTCCTCCCAGTAGCCCGAATGGGGAAGGGGCACTGGAGGTCGTCAGCTTTCCTCCCCTGACCCTGAGAGAAGAGTTGGGAGGGGCTGCATAGAATAGCTGGTGTCCCACCCTGTGGGAGGGACTGCTGTGGACATCTGGGCCACATCTGGATTCCTGGCAGCAAGGGGAGCTGGTCTGCTTGGGATCCTCAAGGGATATACCGTCCACCCCTTGTTGGCTTCTCACCATTACATTCCTGGGGAGCTCTTTACACACAGGTGTATAGGACACAGCCCCGTATTGTGGTGAATTCATGCCAATCTAGCGGGGTACCCTCCTGACACTCGTTCCTTTGGACATGGACTTAGGGTCCTGAGCAGCAGCCTGCTCTTCTGGGCCACCAGCCCTTTCCGCCATCCTTTCCGAGTTCGCGTGTGAGGTGCTGGGCTTCCCCTTGTGGAAGTTCTGGGAACTAGGCTCTAGTGTCCATCCTGTCCATTCCCCTTCCTCCAGGTGGGTGGTAAGAGAGAGAAGAGCGAGGCTACAGTACTTCTTAGGGACCCCATCCATGAAAGGCGGAGTGGGAAAGGGCTTGCTGTTGGGTTATCTCACACAAAAGCCTGGGAATGTGATTGGGACGGGAAGAGGGGAGAGGGGACAGCAGGAGTGGTTCTTTCTTGGGTTTGGGTTCTGGGTTTTGGGGAGGGGACAACACGGAGAAAAGCCCTCTTGGTCGGCTAGGTTCCAGAACGTCCGGGCAGGAAACAGGGGGCTGGCCGGATTGGCCTTGAAGTAGGAAGCGACGGCGAGGGGGGAGGGGGAAGGGAGGGAGCTTTGCGCCCACCCAGGCTCCCCTGAAGCCCCTCTCCCCCAGCTTTCCCCCGCCCGGCCCGCCGCGGCCCCTCCTCCAGACCTGGGCACCGCCTCCCCCTCCCCTCCTCCTCCCCCTCCCACCCGGCGCTGCAGCTGCTGCCGACGGACCATTCTGCACGTAGCGAATGGAGGAGACGCACAAGGGAAGCCTCAAGTGCGCGCGCGCGGGAGCCAGAGCCGCGCGGGCGGGGGAGCGGCTGCGGCTGCGCGTGCGCGTGCGGCGCCGGCCCCGAGCGCGCGCGCAGAGCCCCGGAGCGCGCGGCTGTTCTGCGCGCTGAGGTTGGGGATGCTCGGCGGTGGGGTCCCCGCTGCTCTGGGGCCTCCCATGCACTCTGTCCACCTTCCAGCGAACCCCACCTCTACCCAGGCCCCTTTTCATCATCCACCCGAAGAGCGCGGTCCTTCACCCGCAGTAGGCGCTTCATGGTGACAGGGTGCTGAAATGAATTGATTCGCTCGCCCTCCTCATCCTCTGGGTCACTGCTCTACAGTCGGCTGGGTCCTGGGCTGGGGGTCAGAGAGGGCTGAAGACTCTGGTCCTTTGGGGACTTAGATTCACAACCCTATAGTCCCACCTTTGCCTCAGGAGCTCTCAGCCTGGAGGCCCTCACCCTGAGACCTCTCTGTACCTGGATCCAGGGTAGGCCCCTAGAAGCCCTAGACAAGTGGCTGTCAAGGAAAAACAAATGAGTTCTTTGACCTTTATCTCTGCTGGGTTGGGGAGCTCCCAAGGGAGTGCCTTTTCCTGTCACCTCCTCCCTCTGTATGTCACCTGCACAACTCCCACTCCCTGGGACATCCAGGACAGGACTGGCCTCTGCCCACCCCAGTGGCGAAGGTGTGGTATGGTGAACACAGAGTCTGTCTCTTGGGACAGGAGAGGCCATGCCAGCCTGGGGTAGACAGTACTCATCTTGGAGGTGTCTTCTGAGTCCCCAGGGCACCCTCCCCACTTTCTGAGCCCCTGATCCTGGGGGCTGGTAAATGGGTGGCCTGGAGGCTGCTCCTTCCTTCCCTAGATGGCCCAGGTTGGCACCTCACTCCACCCTCCTTACCACTCAGGCATGGGATGAGGCTCTCCCATCTGTGTGAGCCTTGGGCAAGGCAGGTGCAGGGCCTTGCAAAGGGGTGTTTGAATTGGATTGGTCGCCTGTTGGACCTCCTGTTGGTTGGGGTGGGGGGGAGTGAGCTGAAGGGGACTGGTTAGTGGCATGTGGGGTGAAGGTGGCTGAGGGTTCTTTGTTGCATGTGCCCAGACTTGACCTCTCCAAGTCTCAATTTCCTGTCTAATGGGAGCACAGCCTTCACCTAGTGGGGCTGTTGAGGGTTGAAATGTAGTCTGCATATAACATGCTTCACGTATTGGAGGCAGATGCTCAGTAAGAGCTAAATCGTTTTTTTTTTTTAATTGTGTGTGGACTGGCTGAAAGGCTGGGAACATTTCCCTCAGATGAATTTCCACGGATAGAGTGAATTCAAATCCCAGAACTCCTTGGAATTTGGAGGTGGGTTTTGTGAAAACTATAGAGAAACCAGTAACATGTCATACTTCTGTCATCATCCAAGAATGAACCATTTCACGTTAGTTTTCCAGACATTAATATCTGAGACCTTAAAAAGAGATATTTGGGATGGAAGTCACTAGTGGGTATTACACACTTTCCTGCCTTCTTATTCAGACGTTATAGAACATGTGAGTCCTTATGACTCAGAGTTGTGGTTGCAAGTGTCCCTCACGATCCTGGTTGTAATACAGTGAAAATCCAAGGTCTTTTTTGACCGCACACTAATGGCCCATTCCCTGATGTCTATTTTTTCATAGTTCTTGTGACTACTTTTCATAGTTCTTTATCACTTCAGCAACTCTCTATTAGCTGTCACTTAGCACCATCACTGCCTCAGGCAGACCACCACCCCACCTCTGCTCAACTTGTCTCTATTCTGCTGTGGGCTGAGAAACCAGAAAATCACATCTGTTAGAAGATGTGAAAAACAATAAATCTTCTGAACTTGACAAATTATATTAAAATTCATCTGGAAAAATAAACATGCACAAAGAGTTTGGAAAATTCTGGAGAAGAGGCATTATAAGGGGCAACTAGAGCTACTAAAATGTTGTATAAATCTTCAGTAATAAATCAGCTGGGTACTGGCACACAGACTGTCAGATCAAAGGAACAGAACAGAGCCCAGACAGACACCCATGAACAAATGGAAATTGAATATATGGTAAAGTGACATTTTAGATCAGAGGAGAAAAGATGCAATCAAATTGGACAACTGGCTAGCTGTTCAAGAAAAAAAAAATAAAGCCACTTCTCCACTTCACTCCTTATTCTGAAGTAAGTCCCAGATGGATCAAATATTTAAATGTAAAAAGAAAACCATAAAATTACTGGAAGAAATCATTAACAAAAATTTTAAAATGTGTATTCTTGAATTGGGAAAGTAGGACACAAAATATAGGAGTCGCAAAGGGAAAGATTTTTAAAAATTGGCTACATAAACATGTAATAGCTTAAAGTCTAAAGGCAAATAACAAACCAGAAAAAAATATTTTCACTATATATGACAGGTGAGTTTATACAATAAAGAAAAAGAAGCAAATAGAAAAATGGGCAAAACACATGAACAAGGAAGGGACTACTAATGGCTAATAAATAGGTGAAAATTCCTATCCTCAGTCAAAATACAAGAAATCAAAAGTAAGAAATGATAAGATTCTTTTTCCCCCTTATGATGGACAACACCTGAAACGGGGACCCCTCGCTTTGTGGACACAGGCATCCTCGGAATTGGTGGGAAGGCAACTGCACCCAGGAAGGGGGTTGGCAATTACCCGGAAAGAATTAATTCTCAAACTGTTTGCTCAGGGGCTCCATATCTAGGAATTTATCAGGTACGCTGTCCCAAATGTCGCAAGTGTCTAAAGTCTATGTACAACTGCGTTCATCGCAGTTTTATTTCCTAATCTAAAAAACTGGAAGCGACGTCAAGTCCATCAGTAAAGGCACTGATTAGCTGTGTTCTGGAGCATCCAAACACCAGAGTTGCATGCAGTGATTAAAAAGAACGAGGTCCGGCTTTATAGGTTGATATTCACTAAGTGGGAAAGCAAGTGGCAGGACTGCTCTGATGGTACTAGTCCACAAAGGGTATACCTTCGGGCAGCACTGAATCTTGAGAAGCCTGTTAGAGACCCAGAACCTCAGGGGTGGTGGGATGGGGAGGGTGGAATGGAGCTCAGAACAAGTGGGTCAGGAACTTGGGGCTGGGGCCGAGCAGTCTGTTTGAAGAGTCTGAATGCTCTCTAGAGGATTCTGACTTCATGTTTGAGAAATACTGGTGAGGAGTATGTCACTATTTGTGTAAAAAATGGATATAAGTCTGTCTGCCCTCTGCTCCGGAAATTTCAGGGATTCTATCTGAGCAGGACAAGGTGGGGCTGAGGTGAACTTTCACTTTGCACTTTATCTGCTTGTGAAAGCCTCAGATTTGTTTACCCTGAGAATATATTACTTTGATTTTCTAAAAGAAATCAACAAGCTACCCAAATGGAGAAACAAAATGCGATATATACATACCATGGAATATTATTCAGTCTTAAAAAGGAAGGAAATTCTGACACACACTACAATGCAGACAAACCTTGAGGACATTATGTTAAGTGAAATCAGCCTGTCACAAAAGGATAATGCTGTATGACTCCACTTTAATGAGGTACCACATTCATAGAAACAGAAAGTGGAATGGTGATTGCCAGGGGCTGGGGGGAGGGAAGAATGAGGAGTTACTGTTTGTTGGGTACAGAGGTTGGGGGAAGATGAAAAGACTTCTGGAGACGGATGGAGGTGGTTGCACAACAATGTGAATTACTTCATGGCGCTGAACTGTGCACTTAAAAAATGATTAAGATAGTGAACTTAATGTTCTATTTATTTTGTCACAATTTAAAAAATGGTTTTTTTTTTAAGAAAAGAGCTACCTGACCAAAAAGTTGTGTAAAGTAGGGCTAGGGATGGAAACCGGCAGGTTCTGGGAGAGCCTCTCTCTAGATTACAGAGTATGAACTTGAGGCTTGGGCTTGATGACAACTCTTTCTGCTGCAGGGTTGGGTTGCAGCAAGTCTTGGCATCCGATAAGAGAGAGACCACATCCTCGCCCACACAATGGGAAACAGACCTAACGAACTTGCTCCCTTGAAAGATGGCATAGGCTGGTAATAGGGACAGAGAGGAGAGTGGTTTGGGTAGAATACAGAGACATACGAGGTTATGGGGAAGCTGAGTCGTGGCCCCCTTCCCGGGTGCCTCTGCTGAGACCCTTCCCTGGGCTGGGGAATGGCTGGCTCTCTACGTGGGTAAGAGCTCTGCAGAGAGTGTGGTGAGCCCGGTGGCCCCAGGAAGATGGCCTGTTTGGGGAGAGGAGGGGGAGAGGGCAGGATGAGCAGAAACTGGTAGGGTAGGGCATGGATTTCTCCGGGACAAGTCTGTGCTCAGGCATCTGGCTGGAGCAAGGACTGTACTTGAAAGAGGGATGGTGGGGGTGGGGTGGGGTGGGGGCACTGGCCAAGCTGGACAAGGCACGGCCAACTGGCTGGAGCACGTGGGCTACTGCCTGCCCTTCTCTCAGCTTGCGGAAGAGGGCTCCTGCACGAGGCTCTGGGGACTTCTGCAGGTAGCCCAATCTGGTCTGGATGCAGGCCTGCCTGTTCACCCTAGACCCCCCTCTGCCAGGAACCAAGCAGGGGGACTTGTGGCCCAGGAGGGGACCAGAGATGGGGAGACCCTGCAGCCAACCTGGTCAGGCTGAGGGGGCAGTGCAAAGCAAAGGGGAAGGGGAGAGGGTCTGGAGAATCTTCTGAGCTTCCTGTGTGTTCTCTAGGACAGGAGACATGGATGAGAGGAGGCTGATTTGAGGCTCCCTGCATGAATAACCCCCGCCCCCTCCGCCCCAGGGCCAACCCAGCTCTGCACTCAGTCTGCCCTCATTTAGCAAACCCTTTTCAGGAAGCTGGAGACAGTCCCTGATCTCAGGGAGCTCACAGTCCCACTGGGGAAGGGGCCGCCCTGACACAGGCAGACGTAGGCTTGGCCAGCTCGCTTCAGGGCTGGATCTACTCTGTCTCTGCAAAGTCACAGGCCTCAGTCTCCCCTTCTGTACAGTGGGTTGCTAGCTCAGGGTGCTTCCAGCCATGGTGATGCTCAATTCTCAGTGCTCGGTGAGGAGTACAGACTCCAACACTACCCAGAAGTCTTTGCCTCTGGTGTGGCCTCACCAGCCCTAGCGCTACATGGCTTTGTGGTTCATTTCCCTGAAAGAGGGGTAGGAGGTAAAGAGGTGATGGGGAGGAGTGGGGGTGGAAGGCTGAGGAGAGCCCTATTCCTGGTATAGAACGGCGGTTAAGAGTGTGGGGTGTGATTCCCAGGCCCGTCCAGCCCATTTCCTGCTTCCTTCACTACCAAAAGTATCCACTCCAGGGTAGGGCTGCCCCCTTGCAGTGACGCATTGGGGTAGGAGGCCTCTCCTCTAATCTGTCGGGGTAGCATGCCGGATAAGGACGAGCTGATAGGAGTTGAGAGCCATTTCCTGTGCTGATTTGGACTCATGGAGGTAAAAGCCTGCCTCGTCCAGCCTCCCCAGGCCCCAGATGCCCACTGGCTTGTCTGCTCCTCCCCACGCTCAACTGCAGATCTAGGGGGGACTGGACCTGCAGACCCCTCCAGCTGAGGGCTGCTGGATGTGATGCCGGAGAATGCCAGCTCTCTCAGGTGGACCCCCACCACATCCTGCATATGTCCTGTGGGTCTACCCTGCCCAGCAGGTGATTTAGCATGAGAGACTGGGGCTAGAAAGTAGGAGGGACCACCCAGAGAGGTGAGTGGGTGAACTGGGAGCAGGCTGCTCTCTGAGGGAGCCCCTGCCAGTGAGTATAACTGGCCTCCCTCAGGATGCGGCTCTTTTGGGAAGATGCTCCCTCCCACCTCCAACCAGTCTGAAAACCCCAATGATGTAGGTGGTGCATGAGTCACCTGTTACAGAGCTAGAGGAGATCCAGTTTGATGGGAAAGACACAGCCCTGCCTCAGGGACCCCATTCTGAGGGGAAACACAGCCCTGCCCTCGGGGAGCCCCAGTTTGAGGGGAGACACAGCCCTGCCATCAATGTCCCACTTGATGGGGAAATGCCTTATGCTCACTACTTCCTCCCTGGCATGTTACTTTTCCTCCCCAGCCCCATCCTCTGCTCTCCTGGAGCTTTTCGTTCCTAGGCAGGATTGGTCAGGGCATGGGGGGTGGGTGGGTGTGAGGGGGATCGGGAACTCTGGGATGGCTCTGCGCCTCCTGCCTGCTGACTCCAAGCCCGCTGATGGTCCCTGCAGGAAACCTGTGAAGCTGAGTGTGAGGGCTCCAGGTGGGGAGAGTGAGTCATGGTGACTCCAGGGTGGACTGGACCCCCCCTCGCCCCAACAGCAGTGGCTGTGTGAGAGGGGACAAGAGAGCCAGAGGTAGGAGAAGAAGGGGCACCCCCCACCCCGCTGCCCCCTCTGTGTGCGCTGGGGCCCCACACGTGTGTGGAGGAGCCTGTGTAGCTCTAAGCCTACGTCCTCCCATTTCTGCAGACATGTGGGGTGGGAGTGAATCACCGAGCAAGAGGTGGACGTCTGGAAGCCAGATGTGGACCAGCTGTGCAGGGCAGCGAGCCCAGCCACCCCAAGACCAGATGTGGCAGCACTTCTGCTTCCCTCCACCCTCCATGGTCCGGGCTCTCAGAAGCACCTCTGGGGAAGATGCCCCAGCCCTGGGCGGACAGAGAACTCTCTCTCTCTCTCTACTGCGAGCAGTTATCTCCCCCCATCAGGCGGGTGGTCCCGGAGGGGGTTCCACACAGGGCATTCACCTGTGCCCGCACACCTTTCGCTTAAGCCTGAGTGCTTAAGGCAGAGAGCGCCCCGAGGGCAGAGGCCACATTTGCCCCATCAGATTAGAGGGTCTGAAGGAAAGGTGCTCCCTCAGACAAAGACGCCCAGAGCTGGGGCTCCCTGAGAGCAGAGGCTGAGTCTCCCCTTCACACTGTAACTCCTGGGGGCAGACGTCAGTACAACTTCCCCATCAGATAGGGAGTTCCCTGAAGACAGACTTCTTCTCTCTCCCCATCAGACTGGGGCTTCCTGAGGGCAGGCCTGTGTGTCCCCATCAACCTGGGGTCCCTATGAGGTCAGGGCTGAGTCTCCAGCTCAGGCTGCTTCCTCCAGGGTCCCTGCAACTCAGGTCAGCTGCAGTTCCCCTCCTGTCCTCTCTGGCCACCGCCTCATTCCTTGAGGCTTCCCGGTGTCTCCTGTGGTCCCTCCTGTGGTCATTTCACTCTCAGTGGCTGGAAAGGCAGCAGATTCCCAGCAACTCCTGCGTCGCTGGTGACTCAGCTCCTTCAGCCTTTCTTCCTCTGCCTGAGCATCACGGTGGGGAAATCCCTCGGCTTCCCTCTTTCGCTGACGTCTATGCCTGTCTCCGATGTCCTCTCAGTCAGGACAGACCCCACCCTGCCCACACACACATACTGTAGTCCTAATGTACCCGCAGAGATCATGAGGAGGGAGCGTGTCACACACACACACGTGGCTTCATCTCATCTTCACTAGCCTGGGATGGAGACAGGAAATGTGATCTCCACTTGGCAAGTGAGAAAACGGAAAGGTTGAGGGACCTGCTCAGGGTCACACAGCTCTCAGGTGGTGGGCTGGAAACGGAGCAGGGCCTGACTATGCATGTTCCCCAGGTCAGCAGCTGGGATGGCATGGCTTGCCCGGCCTCTGCTCTCAGAGAGCACCGACTTGGGGTGTCTGTGTCTGAGGGAGCACCCTTCCTGTCTTCCTTCAGACCCTCTGATCAGATGGGGAGGCCATGGCCTCTGCCCTCAGCCTCCCTGCAGGCACTCACAGTCTCCCTGGGGAGAAGACAGGGAGAACCCAATAGCTGTGTGGGGTTACGTGACAGTGCTCGGGCTGAGCTGGCCATGCCATTGGAGCTGCCTGGCTAGACATGCTTGTGGCTTGCAGCAGAGCCCGAGTGCCAGGGAATGGAGCCACTCTGTGGGTTTGGCCCGAGGGAGGCTGGGATGGCACACTTCAACTGACCAGACATTCTAGAGGACATTCTAATCACTCGATGGAAGGACACTCAGAGCTCTGCTAGGTGAAGGCAGTAGTACCTTCTCTGTGTGAGGCCACCGTACTTCATCACCGCAGCACTGTGCCCGTTTTACGGGCCGGGAAACATCGGCCCAGAGAGGGTCTTCACTTGGCTTAGAGCACACAGTTCCTGGCCTTGAGCTCATATCTGTCAGACCCCAAAGCCCTCATTCCCGTGGGGTAGGAGGCTGAGCATTGCCCAGTCCCATCCCTGTTCCTGCTGCATTCTGCTGGACGTGGTTCGGCTCTTGACTCAGCTTGCATGGTTTGAATCCTGACTCTGTCCCTTCCAGCTGTGTGGCTGTGGGTAAGTTGCTCAACCTCTCTGTGCCTCTGTTTCCCTACGTATTAAATGTGTATAATGTAATAGTACTTATTATATGGAGGTATAGTTGGTATTTGTGAGCTGACCCAGAGTAATCATATGAAGATGTCGGCCTCTTCCTTCTCCCCCACCCTAACCCCCTCAGTCCAAGAGAAGAAGAGTGGTTGGGAGTTGGGACTTGGCACGTTGGGGCTAAGTCTCTCTGGGGGTGGGACATTCCCCAAGGGGTACTCTGGGCCTGTGAAGGCCCTTCCTTGGGAGTTTTGGGGGGCAGGGGGAAGCAGAAAGCCTTACTCCCCACTGATTCCATCCGTCCCGGGTTTCCAGTCCTCTCCCCACCGCAGAGTGTGGGCATGTGGGCTCCTGGCACGTACCGGTGATAAGGACCACCCAGCAGTCAGGACGTGGGCTGCGTAAGGGGCCAGCGGAGGCGGCTGCTTTGGCCGGCAGCCGCCTGCCCAGTTCAAGGGGCCAAGGCCGGGAGGCTGGGCTGTGGGGTCCATTGTCTTCCGGCTGCCCCCCTCTGGCGAGCACAGCCTCACCAGCAGCCGGCAGCGGGCCCTTGGCAGAGGCTCTGGTCCTGCTTCCCCCACGCAAGCACGCCCTGGCCCGCACGTCCTCGCCTGGGCCTCCAGCCACCGTGGCACTGCCCACTGCCCGCTGCTCTGGCCACTGCTGCGGCTGGACTCCAGGGGGCACTGTTTGGGCACCTGGGAAGTCCTTGCAGGGTGAGTCAGGGCCTGGGGACTTCGTTTTGGGGTTGTCAGGGGCTGGGTCCTCCAGGGTGGAACAGACTGGGCAGGGAGCAAGGGCAAGGTGACCCCCTGGATGCAGCCTCAGAGAGTTATTGAGATGTCCATGTCAGATTTCAGGTGCACAAGGGGGCAGAGAGCTGGTGCTAACCAGTGGTGTGACCTTGGGCCTCCTCTCTCAGGCCTCAGTTACCTGTAGGATAGGGACGGGAGAGGCCCCATCTCCAGGTCACCAATCTGTGATTTGCAATACCCTTGCTCTTCCTGGCTGAGCTCAGCCCCAGGTGAAACCAGCGCGCAAGATAGGGCATGTCCTGTTCTACGTGTCTCTCTCCCCTTCTCCATCAAAGTGAGGTGAAGGCTGGGGTCCCCACAGCCCAGTGCCCTTGAGGGTCATTGAGGTGAGGCCTGGCCATGCACTTCCCCCTGAGAGCCCGCATCCCCGGGCCTCCCAGGGCCAGAGCTGTGGCCTCTGATCAACAGGTTAAAAATAACCCCCACAGGCTCTTCTCCTTCCATAGGAATGGTGTTTATGTTGGCATCCGCGGCCCCTCTGGGCCTGCCAACTTCCACAGCATGTGACATTGTCAGGGGACCATAGGTGTGAGGAAGTCAGCCAGAGGGGCTCGTGCTGCCCCGACTCCAGGTGAGGGCACAGTGCAGGGGTCAGAGACAGCTGGCAGGGCCACCTGGGGCCCTGGGGCTGCCACAGGACTGCCATGAGGCCGGGGGCACATGATGGGCAGGGTGAAGCCCACTTGTGGAAGTAAAATGATGCGGGCTGCAGGCTGGCCTGTCAGGTTCTGGGCCGGGGCTGCACGAGGCAGAGCTGTGCAGATGTGTCATTCTTAATCCTCGGATCCCAGAGTCAGAATCGGGAACCACAGGACTGTGGAATCAAGGAATTCTAGACTTGAAAAGAACTCCAAGGGACACTTTCAGCCTGATCTCTGCCCAGACAGGAGAAAAATAGCAGCGACCCACTAGAGTATACTTATGGGTGCCCGGCCCTCATCTGGCACCCACTTAATTAATCTTCCCAGTGGCCCTCTGAGCCCAGCTCTGTTGTTGTCGTTTTATTTTTTATTAAAAATTTTTTTTTAAACTGAAGGAGAAACAAAGGCACAGCAATTAAGCAACTTTGTCCAAGGTGGCTTCAAACTCACCTCTGTATGATTCCCAAACCCAGTGATCCCCCAAATCATTACCTTGTGTGATTCTATGGAGGTGGGAGCGGAGGCCGGGAGGCTCAGATGCCGGCGGAGGTTCCGCTGAGGGCGCGGGACCCTTTCATTCCTGACTGTCCATAGCTCCCTCTGCATCAGGGCTCATCTCGTGGGCAGTCACAGTTCTCCCTCAGGCCACCTGGAGTCGGGTCACGGTGACTTTTATGTAAGATCATTTTTTTCTTGTTTGCTGCTCCAAGGAGATACGACAGCCCTCAGTTCCCCTGGTAAAGTCCCTTTGTACCCTGAGTAGCGGTCTCACTCATATTATAACCCCCGGGGTTTTTCTGGGGAGTTTTAGGAAGGGCATCCCTGTGCAATAGCTCATGGAGCTGCAGAAGCTGGCATTGAGGTGGACCCCAAGCCTTCCCCTCCGCAGGCAGGACAAGCCAATGCCTTTCCCCTCCTGCTCAGGCCAGTGTTCACCCTCATCATGGCCTCTGTTGCCCTGCGTGGCCTCTCGCCCGCTTCCTGTGACCAAACATGGACCTGCCGAGGGTCTGGTCTCACTGCAGTGGGACAGCAGGCTATGCCCTAGCCATCCCCACCCTGCCAGGTCTCCCCACTACTCCCATCCCCCCCTGCGTCCTCGGGGTCCTGATGGGGAGGGAGGGTGGCTCTCCCAGGGCATTTACCCTGCGTCCTCGGGGTCCTGATGGGGAGGGAGGGTGGCTCTCCCAGGGCATTTACGCTTCTTGATCTTTAGGGTCCCCAAGGGCTGGGGCTCTGTTGCTCTGGGATGAGGAGCCCAGCCAGGTCTCTCCCTAGACTCACACCACAGGTCACCCAGTGGCAACTCTGTTCCTCACACCCCAGGGTAGGATTTCACGAGAGCGGCAGTAACGAGCTCCTAGGGTTTCCTGTGCGTTGCATCGCGCCAGGCGCTGTGAGAGGCACACTGCAGAGTCAGCTCCCTGAATCCTCGTGACACCTGGATGAGGTGGGCTCCAATGCGGCGGGAATCCCAGTACAGAGAGGGGCTCCATGCTGGGGGCTGTACTGGCGCAATGCCACACTGATGCTGTGGTCTTAAAAAAAAAAATCACTGCTCGTTGCCCTTGAGTAGTGAGGCGGTAAGACCCACTCCCGAAGCACAGATGGGAAAACAGAGAGTCCGACACAAACAGTGGATCAGGCTGGCCATCCTCCTCTCCCCACATCCCAAGCCTGGCTGTCTGTCACCTGAAACATCTTCCCAGGGTATTTCCCTCTTTCTGGATATCTCTCCCCAGCTCACCCACTTACCTGATTCTTTCCTTCCTTCCTTTTTTTTTAATCCACCCACCCATCTATCCCCAGGAAGTGTTCCTTGAGGGGATGTCACATCCCAGGCAGCTCTTCTCTCCCAGGCACGCCATCCTTCCCACCTGACCCAGGCACACATGAGTCTTGAGGTGATTCCACCAGAGGAAGGGCCTATTAGAGTTAGGTTTGAGAAGCCAGTCGTGCATTTTTTGCTCCTGTACTTGAAGGTGGGTTCAACAACTATGTGCTGTCAGGGATCCAGGCCCCTTCTAGCTTATTGATCTGCTGGGTGTCATTTCCATTTCCAAGGTCACTTCAGCCACTGGAGCTCCAGCCAGAGGGCAGGAGGAAGAAAGCCTGACCCTTCCCTTTAAGGAAACTTCCCGGAAATCACACACTGTTTCTATCCCACTGGCCACCCCTGGCCCAAGGGAAGCTGGGGACCATAGAGTCATTCCCATGTGGGTCTTGCTGAAAACTGAGGAAGGAGGGACAAATGGAGGTTGGGAGACCGTGTCTGCCACCAGGCCCTTGTTACCTTTAGTCTGCAACTGGCAGAGTGTGGGTGCGGCTTTCCCAACTCCCTTCCTCAGACAGCCCTGCTCCCCTCCCTTATCTGAAGCCCCAGTTCTTCCTGATACTTGGCATTTCCTGCCTGGAGCTGTTAAAGGCGGCAGTGCAACACCAAGACTGGCTGCCGTGGGCCGCTGTCTATCCCTTGCCAGCCCAGGGCACTCACTTATTCTCTCTCATGGCCACCCAGGAGGCAGTTCATCTTAGTCCCACTTTACAGTTGGGGAAATTGAGGCCCAGAGAGGTTGGGTAACTTTCCTAAGAGCACCCAGCTGGGTTTTGAGCCCAGTTGCTGTGCGTTCCTTTCTTTCCCACAGAGCCTTCCCTGGAGGAGTGGATGCCCTTGGGTCTCTTAGGGTCTGACAGGAGGAACTGGAATGGTCTGGGCTCCAGGAGTGCTTGTCTGGGAGGAGAGGGCAGGCGGGGTGTGACATCAGTCCGCAGGTGTCTCCTCAGTACTTACTCAATGCCACGGTCAGCCGACGCGTCTGAACAGGGTCTACTGACGGGTTTGGGGATTTCTGCTGGCGCCAGGAGCTGGCCACCGCAGCCACATCCTCAGACGCCACTTTCCCCGGCGTGAGCGTCCTGGAGCCAGCAGTGAGGAAGGGCAGGGATAGGGCAGGCTCTGCTACTTCCCCTCTCCCGCTCCTGCCCACCTCGGCTGAGCCCCTGCCCCAACTGGGCTGCTTTGGTGGGGGAGAGGGAGGGTGTGCAACCAACTCTGAGGGGAAGGGGCCGGACTCTGGGCTTCGCAAGCAGACCAGGGCCATCCAGCCCATCCCACTGCCTCTGGGAAGGACTGTCCTTGCTTGCTGCTGACCCCTGAGGGTGAGGTCACTGCTCTGCCCTCGGGGTAGGGGGAGGTGCTCTGAGCATAAGCAGGGTCACAGCCACCACATGCAGTTAGTAATGTTACTGTAATATCTGCTCCCCAATCTCTGGCCAAGAGGAAAGGCTCATGAGCCATGAGTCACAGCTGGCAGCTGTGGCTGTGGGGCAGGCCACGCGCGGCTCCCATAGGGATGTGCTGGGGATAGCCCTGAGACCCAGACATGACCTCTGGCCTCTGGGACTTCCCACCGGAAATAGGTGATGAACAGGAAGAGCAGATGTGAGACTGGAACCCCGCCCTCCCCCCCCCAACCCCGGCTCCCCTCCCACCTCTGGCAAGATGGGCTCCATCCTGCCAAGTCTGGGCACCTACAGTTTCTGTGCTAGGAGCAAGGGTGTGAACAGGAATGTGGAGATTTCATTCAAGTCATTGATGCATTCGTTCTTTTGACAAATGTGCCAGGTGCTCAGGATACACTGGTGAACCCCATGGACTCCGTTCTGCTCTCTCAGAGCCTGGAAGAGAGACTGAAAGCAAATGGTCACACAAATAAAAAAGAATTACAAACTGGATCCAGGGAGGGCAGGGCCTGGGGGTGAGGGGATACGGTGGTTAGGGGGCTTCTGGGGGGTCTGGGGCACTCCTGGTGGGCGCAGACCCCCCTGGCAGCCCTCCCCTGCCGGAAAGGGTTCTGCAGGGAGATGGCTGGCCAACACGGTGGCATGATGCCCACCAATGGGGACCGTGCCAAGCGTGATGTGATGTGTGCTGATCCCTCTCCAGTCCTTCCTGAAGACCAGTGTGTGCTGCCCCCGCAGCAGAGGGAGCCTGGGGCAGCACTCGCATCTCATCTGGAGGTGTCTGGGGGAGACGTCGGAGTGGGGAGAGGGTTCCCCTTGTGCTTCAGGCAGAGAGGAGGTCTAAGAGAATCTGGTACTCCACCCTCAGCTGAAGGGCCCCCTGGCACTGCCCAGGGTGTCAGTCCCTCTGCATTCCATTTGCACCATTGCAGTGGATGGAGGAGGTGGCCCTTTTGACCCTGCTCCTCTTGCCCCATGCTTTGGACCTCCCACTGTAAGACACATTGGAGACTTGTTTTTTTTTGCCCTCTTTTGCCTGACTCTGCCTGTTTGGGCCCCAGTTCCAGGAGAGAGAGAGAGTGAAGGAGCCTATGAATAAAAGGGGGCCCAGAGGCAGGGATGCTTCCATCCCTCCAGAATTAACGAGTGCACATTGACTGGGCTCCGTCTCCTTTTTCCTTCTGCGGGGGTCCCTGTTGTCTGAGATGGGGGGCCGCACCGGGTGGGAGGAGGTCCAAAGCCAGGGGCGGCTACTGTATTTAAATATAGACTCTTGGGTCCTACTCACAGAGCCTCTGATTCTTTAGGTCTGGAAGGATTTAGGACTCTGCATTTCAAAAAGCCCTGCAGCCTTTGTGACACCAATGGCCAAGAAGCACACTCTGCTTTTGAGGAAAGAGCTCAGATTCTAGAGGTCGGAAGTCTTGCTCTCTGGGTGACTTTGGACACTGATTCTTGAGGTCTTGGCTTTCTCATCTGTATAGTGGGACGGCGATATCCCGCTTAAAGACTAAATGGGCAAGTGCAGGTAAAGCACAAGCATTGGGCCTGGCACATAGCAGGTGCCCAATAAACAGTGTTCATTCTTGTTATGTATCCAGGCTGTGTTTGGAATGCAGCTGGCTCATTCGCTTTCTGGGCAGGGTTGGAGCCGCTTGTTCCTTTCACCACTTGGGGATCCTGGTGGGGTGAGGGAGGGGATTCGGAGGTTGGGAATAATGGGTATGCAAAGAGAAGCTCCCCCAAGGCTGCTGCTGCTGGTGACAGGGAAGGGTGAGAATCTCCCCCACACAGGGCCTCTTGCCTTAAAAATAATAACCTAGATCAAACACACAACATCGTGTATCAGCTCTGTTCTGAGTCCATTAACTAGTCCACTAAATCTTGAGAAAATATTCTCCCATTTTACAGATGGGGAAGCTGAGGCACAGAGGGATTAAAGAAGCTGCCCACTGTCACCCAGGCTAGTGACTGGCAGGGCTGGGGATTGAACCCAGACAGCCTGGCTCTTAACCACTGCCTCTCTGGCACAGGGCTTCCTAGGGAGAGGGATGGACTTGCTTTTTCGTCATGTCCCTCTTGCGGGGATTCTGGAGCTGGGCTGTCTGCATGGGGTTCTGGTACTCTGCTCGGGAGAGGCAGGCCTCAGTTGCACCTCTGGGGGTCTCTCAGACTCCAGCAGCCCCTGCCCATCCTCCCCTGGCTGTCTGCTCCTCTGTGGTTGCTGCCTGCACCCCACTTCTCCTTCCCCTGCTCCCAGGTCGGTGTTCACTTTCTCTAGCTGTGAGCATCTGGACCCCACAGGAGCTGTCACCGGGCTCTGCCTACCCCAGGCTGCCTCGGCTCAGAGCCTAGTGATCAGGGAGAGGCGAGGAGTCTCTTGTCAGGCTCCAGCCTGACCTCTTGGCCCAAGACCTGTGACCTCTGTCCACGGCTCCCTCAGTCCCCAGGGGCTGTGTGTATGACGTCACTGGCCCCCTTGAGCTGCTGTTTATGACCTGGTAAATCACTCATTGCCCCCTACCCTGCCCTTAATGAGGGCCAGAGCCCACTATGACAACCCAATTAACCACACTATCTGTCTCCCTTTAGGGGTGAGCAAGAGCCCAGAGTGGGGATGGTGTGGGTTGGGTTCTGGGCTGCTTTTCTTCCCTGGAAAATGACTTAACACCCACCCTGACCTCTGCCGTGCCTAGAAGGTGGCTCCCATTCCTCACAGGGGAGCCTGGGAGCCCCCCGAAGGACAAAATTTTCTGTCCCACAGCAGCTAGCTTCTGCAGCAGGCTGAATGTGGGTTCAACGATGACTCAGATGGGATGCAGGCACCCCATTGTGTATGGACTTCCTGGAGATTTGGGCTGCCTATGTCAATGTCAACAAAAGTATCTGAGTACGGGGATGGGCAGGAGGCAGGACGGGAAGAGGGAAGCCCGTGGTTGGTGAGGTCATTCCTGGCAATCCTCACATTCTTTCATCGCTCCATGGGTTTGTGGAACATTTCCTGAGGGCCCAGTGCTGATTGGGCACACAGACGAGTGAGGGAGGGCCTTTGGGGAGCCTAAAGTCAAGGATCTTCCTGGAGGGGTGTGGACTTAAAGTTCCAGGAATTAGCCCATTTCAGCTCCAGCTCTTTCCTGAGGTCAGAACCCTGGTAAGCATGAGAGCTCATGTGAATGTTGGAGGGCAGGGTTGGGGATGTAAGTTGGAGAGGGATTAAGTTGGGGATAGGAATCAGAAGCATTAGAGATAATTGGTAAAATTGGTCAGTGAACAAAAGCTGAGTTGGGGTCATCAGCGGGTAGTGTCAGGAACCTGTGGGGTGGCATTAGGGCTGCCTGGGGAGTATATGGCTGAATGGACGCCACTCTGGCTTAAGTGGAAGGCACCTTCATTCACTTCTCCCCTAAATATGTGGACAGTTACACAGCATGAACATTGTCAATGTCCATTTCTGCACCATGGCAGGCATCATTAGCCGATCACAGTGCTCTTTCCTTCTGAGTCCAGAAGCAGCTTCACCCTTTTTCTTACACACTGGTCCAGATCATCACTACTAAATGAGCAGAGTTGACAGATGAAATGAAAATCTATTTACCATCCTGGACTGAGATTCAGACATGCACAAGGGTCTAAGGAAACTCTCAGAAGAAAACTCATCGAAGGGAAGAGAGAGTCGGGAGACAATCTTGGCCAAGTGACAATGCTTCACTGTCAAAGGGCAAAAAAGGGCAGTTCTAAGCTGAGTGGATGATTGTCATTGGATATGCTCTGATCCAGCTCTCTGGTAGACTTATACCTGGGTCTGAGAGACAGAGCGGGAGAGAGAGCTGGCAGCAGAATACAAAGTGCTGTCCATCAGGATTCTGTTGCAGACAACAGAATCCACTCTGGTGAGCTTAAAATGGAAGGGATTTATGAAACGGCTACAGAACTATTGAGAGGTCAAAGACAGAGACTCAAGGTTGAGTTTTCAGGAGCAATTCTCAAAGCCACACAGCAGAACTGGGCCACCAAGGAAGCTGCTGCCTCTTTGGTAATCATGAGGTCACCAACTCCAGAACCACACACAGTACCATGATTAGGAAGCTGCTACTGCTGCCAGCTCCACACTGCACCTGTTGTGATCCACACGAGGAGATGGATGCACTAGACCTAATGTACTTGATGCCCTCTGTGAGCTCGGCAACAAAACAACAACAACACAAATTGCACCCCCCCAATCCCAGAAAGCATCAGGAACTGCAGAAGCACAGCCTTCCAAATCTCATGCAAGTGCATCTGATTGGCTGAATCTTGGATTCCTGAATCCTAACAGCAGGGGACACTGAGAAATGTAGGGTTTGTTGTTTGTTTGTTTTACTCTTCCTGTCTCTGCAGTCTAGGAAGGCACCTAGCAGAGGGTGGAGTGGGCATTGAGAGCCAGTCCACCATATCCACTGCACACTGTCTCGTAAACTTCTATAAGATGCCACGTACAGCAGCACTGTTTTGGGAGTCTCTTGTAGGGGAATGGGAGGGGGACGTACATTCTCCTCTCTTTACCACAGACCACTGTTTAGCTTTGGCACCTCAAGGGCTTAGACACGTCAACCTGCCATTTGCGGGTGGTCCGGGGTGGGGGCAGTTCTGGCGTCAGGTCATTGCACCAGGTGAGAACCCCCCTAGGCCTGTCCAGGGATAGTTGATGGGACTTTGGAAGCAGCTGGGACCAGCGGATGTTCATTACTAGGGTCTGAGTGATTTTATTTAACTGCCGGCTGGATCCATCTTTGGAAATACTTCCGTGAGCACCTACTATGTGTCAGGCACCGTGCTGGGTGCTGGGAATACAGACAGGAATGGAATCCAGTCCCAGCTGCCTTTGTGGTACCTTGTCTAGCCAAAGAAGAGATGGGGACAGCAGATAAAAGGATGCACATGGTACCCCGAGGATGCATAAAGAACAGATCCAGAACCCTCTTTCACTGTTGGTGGGAATGTAAATTGATACAGCCACTATGGAGAACAGTATGGAGGTTCCTTAAAAAACTAAAACTAGAACTACCATATGACCCAGCAATCCCACTACTGGGCATATACCCTGAGAAAACCATAATTCAAAAAGAGTCAGGTACCACAGTGTTCAATGCAGCTCTATTTACAATAGCCAGGACATGGAAGCAACCTAAGTGTCCATCGACAGATGAAGGAATAAAGAAGATGTGGCACATATATACAATGGAATATTACTCAGCCATAAAAAGAACTGAAATTGAGTTATCTGTAGAGATGTGGATGGACCTAGAGTCTGTCATACAGAGTGAAGTAAGTCAGAAAGAGAAAAACAAATACCGTAAGCTAACACATATATATGGAATCTTAAAAAAAAAAAAAGAAAAAAATGTCGTGAAGAACCTAGGGGCAAGACGGGAATAAAGACTCAGACTTACTATAGAATGGACCTGAGGAAACGGGGAGTGGGAAGGGTAAACTGGGACAAAGTGAGAGAGTGGCATGGACATATATACATTACCAAACGTAAAATAGATAGCTGGTGGGAAGCAGCTGCATAGCACAGCAAGATCAGCTCAGTGCTTTGTGACCACCTAGAGGGGTGGGATAGGGAGGGTGGGAGAAAAGAGACGCAAGAGGGAAGAGATATGGGGACATATGTATATGTGTAGCTGATTCACTTTGTTATACAGCAGAAACTAACACCACTGTAAAGCAATTATACTCCAATAAAGATATCAAAAAAAAAAAAAAAAAAAAAAAAGAAGAACAAGCCCAGGAGTGCAGGGGGTCTTCCCAGGACTCCAATAAAGATATCAAAAAAAAAAAAAAAAAAAAAAAGAAGAACAAGCCCAGGAGTGCAGGGGGTCTTCCCAGGAGAAATGACATTTGAGATGAGCCCAGAAAGGCTCGAAGATGCTGAGAGGAGGCCTGGGTGAGAGACAAGGGTACAAATGAGAAACGCAGCAAGCGATGTGGGTGGAGCAGGGGACGGGACTGGGGATTCCTCAAGATCCAAGACTCAGCCTCCTCATCCAGACCAGGCTGCTGTTCCTGCGCTGGGCACCTGCATCTGGCCAGTCCTGTAGTTTGTCCCCTGTTCTCCTCAGGCTGCGGCACAGGGTTTACTACCTCTGCTCACACAGGCTGCCAGGAATGACTCACAGACAAGGAGGAGCTGGGGGAGCCAGGGGCCGCTGCCCAGGATGCAGGCTCTGTGGAGGCCTCTCCCCTGGGGTGGTGGCAGCAGGAGACCTAGCCCCTGTGGGCAAGGCGGTCCCTATCACCCCACTCTGGGCCTCCAGGCAACAGAGGGAGTCATGGAACCCCCAGGTCCCCTGCCCCCTTCTCCAGCCCCCCTATGCTCTGCTTTCTCCCTGAGGCAAGGCTGCCCCTCCTTCCCTGCATCCCACTCCATCCTGATGCCAGCCCTTCCGGCTTGGGTGGCCAAGGATACCCGTGGTGGGGTCATTACAGGACACAGCAGCCCGAGGGTCAGAATGGAGGAGGCCCAGCTGTCAGCTGGAACCCATCAGAGGCCAAACCAAGCCCTGGCAGCAGGCAGGAGGGAGAGGGCGGCTCATGGGAAAGGTGTCCCTGCGAACTTTGCTTAACCCTTCCCAATCCCGTCACCAGGGTGTGTCCTGAGATTTTTCCACCCTAACAGGTGGCTCCAGGTCCCTGGTTCTTCGACCCAGGTTGGTGGGAGCAGGGGAGAGATCCTGTCCCTGCCTCAGGAGCCCCTAGTCTGAAGGGAAAGAAACAACATAGTCCCTGTTTTCAAGGCGATCTTAGTTAATGGGGAAGATGCAGCTCAGACCTCGTCTGAGAGGGAGACACAGCCCTGACTCAGGGAGCCCCAGTTTGAGGGGGGGAGACACAGCCCTGCCCTCAATTATCTCAGGGTCAGAGATGAGAGAGGGAAATTTTGTCTTGTTATTAAACAGAGATTAATGGAATGGCACCACTTTTGATTTTCTGTGTGATTTTGTGAAGAATTAGCAACTCGAACACACATCCCTGTGCTATAAAAACCCAGGAATGATGTGTCTGCAGATCCAGAGGACTGTCACCAGGGAACAGTTTTGTTCTGGTCACCCTCTTGGGGTCAGCTGCCCACATCGGCCGCCCGCTTTTCTGAGACCCCCCCCCCATCCTGAAAATCACTCAGCACATGGGTTCTTTTCAAGAGCTTGTTCAGCTCCTTCTTTGGTATCCGCGGAACTTATATAACTCACAGCTTTCAATTAACAATTAGAGCTGGTGAACAAGAGCACAGAAGGAAGCAAGGCTACGTGCAGCTGGCCCCTCTTCAGCTGTGGGGTTTAGATTTCCCTGATTTATTTTCCACAATTAGCGGCTGGCCTTCTCCCAGTGACTCTCCCAGGGTTCTTGTCGGGGCGGCCGCTGGCTGGGCACAGGGACTGGCGAAGCGGACTGCGGGCACCCCTGCCCCTGCTGGGATCACCGGAGAGGTCAGGCCTCTTGGTGACCGGACCGCACAGGGCTAATCATCAATCTCTTCGGTGGGAGGGGAGCCAGGCCGCACGCAGCTGAGGAGGAAAGGCCCAGAAAGGCCGACGCCTTGGTGAGCCTTTGCCGCGCTCCTCAGTTTCAGGCCTCATTCCGGCTCCTGGCACCAGGCGTCAATGTCCTCATCTGTTAAATGTGAGTGAACAGTGAGGTTAGGGGGTCCCTAGGGTTCCTTGTGCTTGGACTTTGCTGCTCCTGCCTGCTGGCCTCCCCACCCCGATCTGGGCCCTCCGCACACCTTGTCGGGAGCACGGTGGGGGGTTCAGCACGATCTCGGCCAGCAGCCAGAGTGGTCAGCAAACATGCCACTGGGTAGCCTCGCGATGCCGGCCAAAGGGCTGGGGCCCACCTCTTCCAGCCCTGGTCAGGCACTGGGACGCCTGAGGATAGTGTGGATCTACAGGCCAATGGGGCTGTTGGCCACCTTCCCTGGGACCCCTCTGAGCTGGTCTCTGGGCCTCGCTCTAGAGGGGCCCCCAGCACAGGGAGCTGAGCGCATCTAAGAGGCTTGACCGAGGCAACCGTCACACGTTTACCGAGCACCTGCTCTGAGCCAGGTCCTGGGCTGGGCAGGGTGGTGACAAAGATGAATGGGCAGATGTGGCTCCATCCCTCGTGGTGCTTAGATGCACGTGCATGGGCTCTGACTTCGGTCCGCCGGGTTCAAACCCTGGTCTGACACTCACTTCGGCAAGGCACTTAGCATCTTATGCCTTGGTTTCTCCCTCTGTAAGATGGGGGTACTAATAGTACCACAACCATGGGCTGTGGTGAGGAGTAAATGACCCAGTGAAGGTAAAGTGTGTAGCGCCCAGGGTGTAGTCATTACAACTTTCATTTCATGAGCACCAGCTCTGTGCCAGGAACTGTTGTGGCCTTTGGTGTAAACCAGAGCCCTTCCAGGGAGGGAGAGAGATCACTTCCGGCTTGGCTGAGGAAAGAGGCTTCATGGGAGAGTTGGTATCACAGTTTGGTCTAGAAGGATGGAGCTAAATATGACAGGGAGCAACAGGGAAGGGCATTCTGGAAGGGGGGTAACAGCGTGAGCAAAGGCACGGAGGCAGGAGAGCAAAAAGTGTGTTGAGGGAACTCTGAAAGGACCAGAGGGACTCACGTATATACTGGAGTTAAAATTGGAAAGTGAGCTTAACCCAGATGAACTCCCAGACCATAGAATGTGGCTTTCCTCCTCTAGGCAATGGGGGGCCACGGATGGTTGTTGAACGAGGGCATCCTGCAGGGAGATAAAGCTGTTTGTTGTACTTAAACAAGACGGTAGGGTTAGTTTCCCTAGATGATGATAAAAACAGTAAGAATGTCCATGAGAACCCTTTCATTCTGTAGTAGACTGTAAAGTGCACTGAGGGTTTTCATGGGTACGCCTCGTCCGATCATCATGGCAACCCCCGAGAGGTGAGTTGAACAGGGATTATCACCTCCACTTTATTTTATTTTATTTTATTTTTATTTTTTTCCGGTACGCGGGCCTCTCACTGTTGTGGCCTCTCCCGTTGCGGAGCACAGGCTCCGGACGCGCAGGCTCAGCGGCCATGGCTCACGGGCCCAGCCGCTCCGCGGCATGTGGGATCTTCCCGGACC